>NW_023995079.1:0-161638 GCF_015586225.1 Lucilia sericata | reverse complement strand
GTTTTTTGAGTGAAAAAATAAAGTCCATTTCTGGCTAAACTATAAGAGCTAGAGCAAAAACAATGAAAATCTGTGATCACTTTTATTCCTACTAAAATTCGATTTTTTGAGTGAAAACATAAAAGTCCATTTCTGGCTAAACTATAAGAGCTAGAGCAAAAACAATGAAATCTGTGATCACTTTTATTTCCTACAAAATTCGTTTTTTGAGTGAAAACATAAAAGTCCATTTTCTGGCTAAACTATAAGAGCTAGAGCAAAAACAATGAAAATCTGTGATCACTTTATTTCCTACAAATTCGGTTTTTTGAGTGAAAACATAAAAGTCCATTTTCTGGCTAAACTATAAGAGCTGAGCAAAAACAATGAAATCTGTGATCATTTTTTTAAAATCTTTTTTAGTAGTAAAACAAAAATCTTATTTTCCTACGAAATTCGGTTTTTGAGTGAAAACATAAAAGTCCATTTTCTGGCTAAACTATAAGAGCTAGAGCAAAAACAATGAAAATCTGTGATCACTTTTATTTCCTACAAAATTCGATTTTTTGAGTGAAAACATAAAAGTCCATTTTCTGGCTAAACTATAAGAGCTAGAGCAAAACAATGAAAATCTGTGATCACTTTTATTTCCTACTAAAATTCGGTTTTTGAGTGAAAACATAAAAGTCCATTTTCTGGCTAAACTATAAGAGCTAGAGCAAAAACAATGAAAATCTGTGATCACTTTTATTTCCTAAAAATTCGTTTTTGAGTGAAAACATAAAAGTCCATTTTCTGGCTAAACTATAAGAGCTAGAGCAAAAACAATGAAAATCTGTGATCACTTTTATTTCCTACAAAATTCGTTTTTTGAGTGAAAACATAAAAGTCCATTTTCTGGCTAAACTATAAGAGCTAGAGCAAAAACAATGAAAATCTGTGATCACTTTTATTTCCTACAAAATTCGGTTTTTTGAGTGAAAACATAAAAGTCCATTTTCTGGCTAAACTATAAGAGCTAGAGCAAAAACAATGAAAATCTGTGATCACTTTTATTTTACAAAATTCGGTTTTTGAGTGAAAACATAAAAGTCCATTTTCTGGCTAAACTATAAGAGCTAGAGCAAAAACAATGAAAATCTGTGATCACTTTTATTTCCTACAAAATTCGGTTTTTGAGTGAAAACATAAAAGTCCATTTTCTGGCTAAACTATAAGAGCTAGAGCAAAAACAATGAAAATCTGTGATCACTTTTATTTCCTACAAAATTCGGTTTTTTGAGTGAAAACAAAAGTCCATTTTCTGGCTAAACTATAAGAGCTAGAGCAAAAACAATGAAAATCTGTGATCACTTTCCTACTAAAATTCGGTTTTTGAGTGAAAACATAAAAGTCCATTTTCTGGCTAAACTATAAGAGCTAGAGCAAAAACAATGAAAATCTGTGATCACTTTTATTTCCTACAAAATTCGTTTTTGAGTGAAAACATAAAAGTCCATTTTCTGGCTAAACTATAAGAGCTAGAGCAAAAACAATGAAAATCTGTGATCACTTTTATTTCTACCCTGAGTGAAAACTAAGAATTTCCTACAAATTCGTTTTTTGAGTGAAAACATAAAAGTCCATTTTCTGGCTAAACTATAAGAGCTAGAGCAAAAACAATGAAAATCTGTGATCACTTTTATTTCCTACAAAATTCGGTTTTTTGAGTGAAAACATAAAAGTCCATTTTCTGGCTAAACTATAAGAGCTAGAGCAAAAACAATGAAAATCTGTGATCACTTTTATTTCCTACAAAATTCGATTTTTTGAGTGAAAACATAAAAGTCCATTTTCTGGCTAAACTATAAGAGCTAGAGCAAAACAATGAAAATCTGTGATCACTTTTATTTCCTACAAAATTCGGTTTTTGAGTGAAAACATAAAAGTCCATTTTCTGGCTAAACTATAAGAGCTAGAGCAAAAACAATGAAAATCTGTGATCACTTTTATTTCCTACAAAATTCGTTTTTTGAGTGAAAACATAAAAGTCCATTTTCTGGCTAAACTATAAGAGCTAGAGCAAAAACAATGAAAATCTGTGATCACTTTTATTTCCTACAAAATTCGTTTTTGAGTGAAAACATAAAAGTCCATTTTCTGGCTAAACTATAAGAGCTAGAGCAAAAACAATGAAAATCTGTGATCACTTTTATTTCCTACAAAATTCGGTTTTTTGAGTGAAAACATAAAAGTCCATTTTCTGGCTAAACTATAAGAGCTAGAGCAAAAACAATGAAAATCTGTGATCACTTTTATTTCCTACAAAATTCGGTTTTTGAGTGAAAACATAAAAGTCCATTTTCTGGCTAAACTATAAGAGCTAGAGCAAAAACAATGAAAATCTGTGATCACTTTTATTTCCTACAAAATTCGTTTTTGAGTGAAAACATAAAAGTCCATTTTCTGGCTAAACTATAAGAGCTAGAGCAAAAACAATGAAAATCTGTGATCACTTTTATTTCCTACAAAATTCGTTTTTTGAGTGAAAACATAAAAGTCCATTTTCTGGCTAAACTATAAGAGCTAGAGCAAAAACAATGAAAATCTGTGATCACTTTTATTTCCTACAAAATTCGGTTTTTTGAGTGAAAACATAAAAGTCCATTTTCTGGCTAAACTATAAGAGCTAGAGCAAAAACAATGAAAATCTGTGATCACTTTTATTTCCTACCAAAATTCGGTTTTTTGAGTGAAAACATAAAAGTCCATTTTCTGGCTAAACTATAAGAGCTAGAGCAAAAACAATGAAAATCTGTGATCACTTTTATTTCCTACAAAATTCGGTTTTTGAGTGAAAACATAAAAGTCCATTTTCTGGCTAAACTATAAGAGCTAGAGCAAAAACAATGAAAATCTGTGATCACTTTTATTTCCTACAAAATTCGGTTTTTGAGTGAAAACATAAAAGTCCATTTTCTGGCTAAACTATAAGAGCTAGAGCAAAAACAATGAAAATCTGTGATCACTTTTATTTCCTACAAAATTCGGTTTTTTGAGTGAAAACATAAAAGTCCATTTTCTGGCTAAACTATAAGAGCTAGAGCAAAAACAATGAAAATCTGTGATCACTTTTATTTCCTACAAAATTCGGTTTTTGAGTGAAAACATAAAAGTCCATTTTCTGGCTAAACTATAAGAGCTAGAGCAAAAACAATGAAAATCTGTGATCACTTTTATTTCCTACAAAATTCGGTTTTTGAGTGAAAACATAAAAGTCCATTTTCTGGCTAAACTATAAGAGCTAGAGCAAAAACAATGAAAATCTGTGATCACTTTTATTTCCTACAAAATTCGGTTTTTGAGTGAAAACATAAAAGTCCATTTTCTGGCTAAACTATAAGAGCTAGAGCAAAAACAATGAAAATCTGTGATCACTTTTTTTCCTACAAAATTCGGTTTTTTGAGTGAAAACAAAAAGTCCATTTTCTGGCTAAACTATAAGAGCTAGAGCAAAAACAATGAAAATCTGTGATCACTTTTATTTCTACCAAAATCTTTGAGTGAAAACATAAAATCATTTATTTCCTACAAAATTCGAATTTTTGGAAAACAAAAGTCCATTTCTGGCTAAACTAAAGAGCTAGAGCAAAACAATGAAAATCTGTGATCACTTTTATTTCCTACAAATTCGGTTTTTTGAGTGAAAACATAAAAGTCCATTTTCTGGCTAAACTATAAGAGCTAGAGCAAAAACAATGAAAATCTGTGATCACTTTTATTTCCTACAAAATTCGGTTTTTGAGTGAAAACATAAAAGTCCATTTTCTGGCTAAACTATAAGAGCTAGAGCAAAAACAATGAAAATCTGTGATCACTTTTATTTCCTACAAAATTCGGTTTTTTGAGTGAAAACATAAAAGTCCATTTTCTGGCTAAACTATAAGAGCTAGAGCAAAAACAATGAAAATCTGTGATCACTTTTATTTCCTACAAAATTCGGTTTTTTGAGTGAAAACATAAAAGTCCATTTTCTGGCTAAACTATAAGAGCTAGAGCAAAAACAATGAAAATCTGTGATCACTTTTATTTCCTACTAAAATTCGGTTTTTGAGTGAAAACATAAAAGTCCATTTTCTGGCTAAACTATAAGAGCTAGAGCAAAAACAATGAAAATCTGTGATCACTTTTATTTCCTACCAAAATTCGGTTTTTTGTGTGAAAACATAAAGTCCATTTTCTGGCTAAACTATAAGAGCTAGAGCAAAAACAATGAAAATCTGTGAACACTTCCTACTAAAATTCGGTTTTTTGAGTGAAAACATAAAAGTCGATTTTCTGGCTAAACTATAAGAGCTAGAGCAAAACAGTGAAAATCTGTGATCACTTTTATTTCCTACCAAAACTCGATTTTTGAGTGAAAACATAAAAGTCTACTTTCTGGCTAAACTATAAGAGCTAGAGCAAAAACATGAAAATCTGTGATCACTTTATTTCCTACGGAAATTCGGTTTTTGAGTGAAAACAAAAAAGTCGATTTTCTGGCTAAACTATAAGAGCTAGAGCAAAAACAACGAAAATCTGTGATCACTTTTATTTCCTACCAAAACTCGATTTTTGAGTGAAAACATAGAAGTCTATTTATTTCCTACGGAAATTCGGTTTTTTGAGTGAAAACATAAAAGTCCATTTTCTGGCTAAACTATAAGAGCTAGAGCAAAAACAACGAAAATCTGTGATCACTTTTATTTCCTACGAAAATTCGGTTTTTTTGAGTGAAAACATAAAAGTCCATTTCTGGCTAAACTATAAGAGCTAGAGCAAAACAATGAAAATCTGTGATCACTTTTATTTCCCTACCAAAACTCGATTTTTGAGTGAAAACATAAAAGTCCATTTTTTGGCTAAACTATAAGAGCTAGAGCGAAAACCAATGAAAATCTGTGATCACTTTTATTTCCTACGAAAATTCGGTTTTTTGAGTGAAAACATAAAAGTCCATTTTCTGGCTAAACTATAAGAGATAGAGCAAAAACAATGAAAATCTGTGATCACTTTTATTTCCTACGAAAATCTGTTTTTGAGTGAAACGTAAAAGTCCATTTTCTGGCTAAACTATAAGAGCTAGAGCAAAAACAATGAAAATCTGTGATCACTTTTATTTCCTACCAAAATTCGGTTTTTTGAGTGAAAACATAAAAGTCAATTTTCTGGCTAAACTATAAGAGCTAGAGCAAAACAATGAAAATCTGTGATCACTTTTATTTCCTACGAAAATTCGGTTTTTTGTGTGAAAACATAGAAGTCCATTTTCTGGCTAAACTATAAGAGCTAGAGCGAAAACAATGAAAATCTGTGATCACTTTTATTCCTACCAAAATTCGGTTTTTTGAGTGAAAACATAAAAGTCCATTTCTGGCTAAACTATAAGAGCTAGAGCAAAAACAATGAAAATCTGTGATCACTTTTATTTCCTACGAAAATTCGGTTTTTTGAGTGAAACATAAAAGTCCATTTTCTGGCTAAACTATAAGAGCTAGAGCAAAAACAATGAAAATCTGTGATCACTTATATTTCCTACCAAAATTCGGTTTTTTGAGTGAAAACATAAAAGTCCATTTTCTGGCTAAACTATAAGAGCTAGAGCGAAAACAATGAAAATCTGTGATCACTTTTATTCCTACCAAAATTCGGTTTTTGAGTGAAAACATAAAAGTCCATTTTCTGGCTAAACTATAAGAGCTAGAGCAAAAACGATGAAAATCTGTGATCACTTATATTTCCTACCAAAATTCGGTTTTTTGTGTGAAAACATAAAAGTCCATTTTCTGGCTAAACTATAAGAGCTAGAGCGAAAACAATGAAAATCTGTGATCACTTTTATTTCCTACGAAAATTCGGTTTTTTGAGTGAAAACATAAAAGTCCATTTTCTGGCTAAACTATAAGAGCCTGAGCGAAAACAATGAAAATCTGTGATCACTTTTATTTCCTACGAAAATTCGGTTTTTTTGAGTGAAAACATAAAAGTCCATTTTCTGGCTAAACTATAAGAGTTAGAGCAAAAACAATGAAAATCTGTGATCACTTTTATTTCTTACCAAAATTCGGTTTATTGAGTGAAAACATAAAAGTCCATTTTCTGGCTAAACTATAAGAGTTAGAGCAAAAACAATGAAAATCTGTGATCACTTTTATTTCCTACGGAAATTCGGTTTTTTGAGTGAAAACATAAAAGTCGATTTTCTCGGCTAAACTATAAGAGCTAGAGCAAAAACAATGAAAATCTGTGATCACTTTTATTTCCTACGAAAAATCGGTTTTTTGTGTGAAAACATAAAAGTCCCTTTTCTGGCTAAAACTATAAGAGCTAGAGCAAAGACAATGAAAATCTGTGAACACTTTTATTTCCTACGAAATTCGGTTTTATGAGTGAAAACATAAAGTCGATTTTCTGGCTAAACTATAAGAGCTAGAGCAAAAAACAATGAAAATCTGTGATCACTTTTATTTCCTACGGAAATTCGGTTTTTTGAGTGAAAACAAAAAAGTCGATTTTCTGGCTAAACTATAAGAGCTAGAGCAAAAACAACGAAAATCTGTGATCACTTTTATTTCCTACCAAAACTCGATTTTTGAGTGAAAACATAAAAGTCTATTTATTTCCTACGGAAATTCGGTTTTTTGAGTGAAAACATAAAAGTCCATTTTCTGGCTAAACTATAAGAGCTAGAGCAAAAACAATGAAAATCTGTCATCACTTTTATTTCCTACGGAAATTCGGTTTTTTGAGTGAAAACATAAAAGTCGATTTTCTGGCTAAACTATAAGAGCTAGAGCAAAAACAATGAAAATCTGTGATCACTTTTATTTCCTACCAAAATTCGGTTTTTGAGTGAAAGCATAAAAGTCCATTTTCTGGCTAAACTATAAGAGCTAGAGCAAAAACAACGAAAATCTGTGATCACTTTTATTTCCTACGAAAAATTCGGTTTTTTGAGTGAAAACATAAAGTCCATTTTCTGGCTAACCATAAGAGCTAGAGCAAAAACAATGAAAATCTGTGATCACTTTTATTTCCTACGAAAATTCGGTTTTTTGTGTGAAAACATAAAAGTCCAATTTCTGGCTAAACTATAAGAGCTAGAGCGAAAACAATGAAAATCTGTGATCACTTTTATTCCTACCAAAATTCGGTTTTTTGAGTGAAAACATAAAAGTCCATTTTCTGGCTAAACTATAAGAGCTAGAGCAAAAAAAATGATAATCTGTGATCACTTTTATTTCTTACAAAATTCGGTTTTTTGAGTGAAAACATAAAAGTCCATTTTCTGGCTAAACTATAAGAGCTAGAGCAAAAACAATGAAATCTGTGATCACTTTATTTCCTACCAAATTCGGTTTTTTGAGTGAAAACATAAAAGTGCATTTTCTGGCTAAACTATAGGAGCTAGAGCAAAAACAATGAAAATCTGTGTTCACTTTTATTTCCTACCAAAAGTCGATTTTTGAGTGAAAACATAAAAGTCCATTTTTTGGCTAAACTATAAGAGCTAGAGCGAAAACAATGAAAATCTGTGATCACTTTTATTTCCTACGGAAATTCGGTTTTTTGAGTGAAAACATAAAAGTCCATTTTCTGGCTAAACTATAAGAGCCTGAGCGAAAACAATGAAAATCTGTGATCACTTTATTTCCTACGAATATTCGGTTTTTTGAGTGAAAACATAAAAGTCCATTTCTGGCTAAACTATAAGAGTTAGAGCAAAAACAATGAAAATCTGTGATCACTTTATTTCTTACCAAAATTCGGTCATTGAGTGAAAACATAAAAGTCCATTTTCTGGCTAAACTATAAGAGTTAGAGCAAAAACAATGAAAATCTGTGATCACTTTATTTCCTACGGAAATTCGGTTTTTTGAGTGAAAACATAAAAGTCGATTTTCTGGGTTAACTATAAGAGCTAGAGCAAAAACAATGAAAATCTGTGATCCCTTTTATTTCCTACGAAAAATCGGTTTTTTTGTGTGAAAACATAAAAGTCCCTTTTCTGGCTAAACTATAAGAGCTAGAGCAAAAACAATGAAAATCTGTGAACACTTTTATTTCCTACGAAAATTCGGTTTTTTGAGTGAAAACATAAAAGTCGATTTTCTGGCTAAACTATAAGAGCTAGAGCAAAAACAACGAAAATCTGTGATCACTTTTATTTCCTACCAAAACTCGATTTTTGAGTGAAAACATAAAAGTCTATTTATTTCCTACGGAAATTCGGTTTTTGAGTGAAAACATAACAATGAAAATCTGTAATCACTTTATTTCCTACTTAAATTCGATTTTTTAGTGAAAACATAAAAGTCCATTTTATGGCTAAACTATAAGAGCTAGAGCAAAAACAATGAAAATCTGTGATCACTTTTATTTCCTACTAAAATTCGGTTTTTTTTAGTGAAAACATAAAAGTCCATTTTCTGGCTAAACTATAAGAGCTAGAGCAAAAACAATGAAAATCTGTGATCACTTTTATTTCCTACCAAAACTCGATTTTTGAGTGGAAACATAAAGTCTATTTTCTGGCTAAACTATAAGAGCTAGAGCAAAAACAATGAAAATCTGTGATCACTTTTATTTCCTACGGAAATTCGGTTTTTTGAGTGAAAACATAAAAGTCGATTTTCTGGCTAAACTATAAGAGCTAGAGCAAAAACAAAATTTCCTACGAAAATTCGGTTTTTTGAGTGAAAACATAAAAGTCCATTTTCTGGCTAAACCATAGAGCTAGAGCAAAAACAATGAAAATCTGTGATCACTTTTATTTCCTACAAAAATTCGGTTTTTTATGTGAAAACATAAAAGTCCAATTTCTGGCTAAACCATAAGAGCTAGAGCGAAAACAATGAAAATCTGTGATCACTTTTATTTCCTACGAAAATTCGGTTTTTTATGTGAAAACATAAAAGTCCATTTTCTGGCTAAACCATAAGAGCTAGAGCGAAAACAATGAAAATCTGTGATCACTTTTATTCCTACCAAAATTCGGTTTTTTGAGTGAAAACATAAAAGTCCATTTTCTGGCTAAACTATAAGAGCTAGAGCAAAAAAAATGAAAATCTGTGATCACTTTTATTTCCTACCAAAATTCGGTTTTTTGAGTGAAAACATAAAAGTCCATTTTCTGGCTAAACTATAAGAGCTAGAGCAAAAACAATGAAAATCTGTGATCACTTTTATTTCCTACCAAAATTCGGTTTTTTGAGTGAAAACATAAAAGTCCATTTTCTGGCTAAACTATAGGAGCTAGAGCAAAAACAATGAAAATCTGTGTTCACTTTTATTTCCTACCAAAAGTCGATTTTTTGAGTGAAAACATAAAAGTCCATTTTTTGGCTAAACTATAAGAGCTAGAGCGAAAACAATGAAAATCTGTGATCACTTTTATTTCCTACGAAAATTCGGTTTTTTGAGTGAAAACATAAAAGTCCATTTTCTGGCTAAACTATAAGAGCCTGAGCGAAAACAATGAAAATCTGTGATCACTTTTATTTCCTACGAAAATTCGGTTTTTTGAGTGAAAACATAAAAGTCCATTTTCTGGCTAAACTATAAGAGTTAGAGCAAAAACAATGAAAATCTGTGATCACTTTTATTTCTACCAAAATTCGGTTTATTGAGTGAAAACATAAAAGTCCATTTTCTGGCTAAACTATAAGAGTTAGAGCAAAAACAATGAAAATCTGTGATCACTTTTATTTCCTACGGAAATTCGGTTTTTTGAGTGAAAACATAAAAGTCGATTTTCTGGGTTAACTATAAGAGCTAGAGCAAAAAACAATGAAAATCTGTGATCACTTTTATTTCCTACGAAAATTCGGTTTTTTGTGTGAAAACATAAAAGTCCCTTTTCTGGCTAAACTATAAGAGCTAGAGCAAAAACAATGAAAATCTGTGAACACTTTTATTTCCTACGAAAATTCGGTTTTTTGAGTGAAAACATAAAAGTCGATTTTCTGGCTAAACTATAAGAGCTAGAGCAAAAACAATGAAAATCTGTGATCACTTTTATTTCCTACGGAAATTCGGTTTTTTGAGTGAAAACAAAAAAGTCGATTTTCTGGCTAAACTATAAGAGCTAGAGCAAAAACAACGAAAATCTGTGATCACTTTTATTTCCTACCAAAATTCGGTTTTTTGAGTGAAAACATAAAAGTCCATTTTCTGGCTAAACTATAAGAGCTAGAGCAAAAACAATGAAAATCTGTGATCACTTTTATTTCCTACTAAAATTCAGTTTTTTGAGTGAAAACATAAAAGTCCATTTTATGGCTAAACTATAAGAACTAGAGCAAAAACAATGAAAATCTGTGATCACTTTTATTTCCTACTTAAATTCGGTTTTTTAGTGAAAACATAAAAGTCCATTTTATGGCTAAACTATAAGAGCTAGAGCAAAAACAATGAAAATCTGTGATCACTTTTATTTCCTACTAAAATTCGGTTTTTTTAGTGAAAACATAAAAGTCCATTTTCTGGCTAAACTATAAGAGCTAGAGCAAAAACAATGAAAATCTGTGATCACTTTTATTTCCTACTAAAATTCGGTTTTTTTAGTGAAAACATAAATGTCCATTTTCTGGCTAAACTATAAGAGCTAGAGCAAAAACAATGAAAATCTGTGATCACTTTTATTTCCTACGGAAATTCGGTTTTTTGAGTGAAAACATAAAAGTCCATTTTCTGGCTAAACTATAAGAGCTAGAGCAAAAACAATGAAAATCTGTGATCACTTTTATTTCCTACCAAAATTCGATTCTTTGAGTGAAAACATAAAAGTCTATTTTCTGGCTAAACTATAAGAGCTAGAGCAAAAACAATGAAAATCTGTGATCACTTTTATTTCCTACGAAAATTCGGTTTTTTGTGTGAAAACATAAAAGTCCAATTTCTGGCTAAACTATAAGAGCTAGAGCGAAAACAATGAAAATCTGTGATCACTTTTATTCCTACCAAAATTCGGTTTTTTGAGTGAAAACATAAAAGTCCATTTTCTGGCTAAACTATAAGAGCAAAAACAATGAAAATCTGTGATCACTTTTATTTCCTACCAAAATTCGGTTTTTTGAGTGAAAACATAAAAGTCCATTTTCTGGCTAAACTATAAGAGCTAGAGCAAAAACAATGAAAATCTGTGATCACTTTTTTTTCCTACCAAAACTCGGCTTTTGAGTGAAAACATAAAAGTCCATTTTCTGGCTAAACTATAAGAGCTAGAGCGAAAACAATGAAAATCTGTGATCACTTTTATTTCCTACGAAAATTCGGTTTTTTGAGTGAAAACATAAAAGTCCATTTTCTGGCTAATCTATAAGAGCTAGAGCAAAAACAATAAAATCTGTGATCACTTTTATTTCCTACGAAAATTCGGTTTTTTGAGTGAAAACATAAAAGTCCATTTTCTGGCTAAACTATAAGAGCTAGAGCAAAAACGATGAAAATCTGTGATCACTTTATTTCCTACCAAAATTCGGTTTTTTGTGTGAAAACATAAAAGTCCATTTTCTGGCTAAACTATAAGAGCTAGAGCAAAAACAATGAAAATCTGTGATCACTTATATTCCTACCAAAATTCGGTTTTTTGAGTGAAAACATAAAAGTCCATTTTCTGGCTAAACTATAAGAGCTAGAGCAAAAACGATGAAAATCTGTGATCACTTTATTTCCTACCAAAATTCGGTTTTTTGTGTGAAAACATAAAAGTCCATTTTCTGGCTAAACTATAAGAGCTAGAGCAAAAACAATGAAAATCTGTGATCACTTTTATTTCCTACTAAAATTCAGTTTTTTGAGTGAAAACATAAAAGTCCATTTTATGGCTAAACTATAAGAACTAGAGCAAAAACAATGAAAATCTGTGATCACTTTTATTTCCTACTTAAATTCGGTTTTTTAGTGAAAACATAAAAGTCCATTTTATGGCTAAACTATAAGAGCTAGAGCAAAAACAATGAAAATCTGTGATCACTTTTATTTCCTACTAAAATTCGGTTTTTTTAGTGAAAACATAAATGTCCATTTTCTGGCTAAACTATAAGAGCTAGAGCAAAAACAATGAAAATCTGTGATCACTTTTATTTCCTACGGAAATTCGGTTTTTTGAGTGAAAACATAAAAGTCGATTTTCTGGCTAAACTATAAGAGCTAGAGCAAAAACAATGAAAATCTGTGATCACTTTTATTTCCTACCAAAATTCGATTCTTTGAGTGAAAACATAAAAGTCTATTTTCTGGCTAAACTATAAGAGCTAGAGCAAAAACAATGAAAATCTGTGATCACTTTTATTTCCTACGAAATTCGGTTTTTTGAGTGAAAACATAAAAGTCCATTTTCTGGCTAAACCATAAGAGCTAGAGCAAAAACAATGAAAATCTGTGATCACTTTTATTTCCTACGAAAATTCGGTTTTTTGTGTGAAAACATAAAAGTCCAATTTCTGGCTAAACTATAAGAGCTAGAGCGAAAACAATGAAAATCTGTGATCACTTTTATTCCTACCAAAATTCGGTTTTTTGAGTGAAAACATAAAAGTCCATTTTCTGGCTAAACTATAAGAGCAAAAACAATGAAAATCTGTGATCACTTTTATTTCCTACCAAAATTCGGTTTTTTGAGTGAAAACATAAAAGTCGATTTTCTGGCTAAACTATAAGAGCTAGAGCAAAAACGATGAAAATCTGTGATCACTTTATTTCCT
The DNA here is from genome assembly GCF_015586225.1 of Lucilia sericata. Classification (NCBI taxonomy): domain Eukaryota; kingdom Metazoa; phylum Arthropoda; class Insecta; order Diptera; family Calliphoridae; genus Lucilia; species Lucilia sericata. The sequence continues at coordinate 148,931 of NW_023995079.1, read as the reverse complement.
ACCAAAATTCGGTTTTTTGTGTGAAAACATAAAAGTCCATTTTCTGGCTAAACTATAAGAGCTAGAGCAAAAACAATGAAAATCTGTGATCACTTTTATTCCTACCAAAATTCGGTTTTTTGAGTGAAAACATAAAAGTCCATTTTCTGGCTAAACTATAAGAGCTAGAGCAAAAACAATGAAAATCTGTGATCACTTATATTTCCTACCAAAATTCGGTTTATTGTGTGAAAATATAAAAGTCAATTTTCTGGCTAAACTATAAGAGCTAGAGCAAAAACAATGAAAATCTGTGATCACTTTTATTCCTACCAAAATTCGGTTTTTTGAGTGAAAACATAAAAGTCCATTTTCTGGCTAAACTATAGGAGCTAGAGCAAAAACAATGAAAATCTGTGTTCACTTTTATTTCCTACCAAAAGTCGATTTTTTGAGTGAAAACATAAAAGTCCATTTTCTGGCTAAACTATAAGAGCCTGAGCAAAAACAATGAGAATCTGTGATCACTTTTATTTTCTACGAAAATTCGGTTTATTGAGTGAAAACATAAAAGTCCATTTTTTGGCTAAACTATAAGAGCTAGAGCGAAAACAATGAAAATCTGTGATCACTTTATTTCCAAACAAAATTCGGTTTTTTAGTGAAAACATAAAAGTCCATTTTATGGCTAAACTATAAGAGCTAGAGCAAAAACAATGAAAATCTGTGATCACTTTTATTTCCTACTTAAATTCGGTTTTTTAGTGAAAACATAAAAGTCCATTTTATGGCTAAACTATAAGAGCTAGAGCAAAAACAATGAAAATCTGTGATCACTTTTATTTCCTACTAAAATTCGGTTTTTTTAGTGAAAACTTAAAAGTCCATTTTCTGGCTAAACTATAAGAGCTAGAGCAAAAACAATGAAAATCTGTGATCACTTTTATTTCCTACCAAAACTCGATTTTTGAGTGGAAACATAAAAGTCTATTTTCTGGCTAAACTATAAGAGGTCCATTTTCTGGCTAAACTATAAGAGCTAGAGCGAAAACAATGAAAATCTGTGATCACTTTTATTTCCTACTTAAATTCGGTTTTTTAGTGAAAACATAAAAGTCCATTTTATGGCTAAACTATAAGAGCTAGAGCAAAAACAATGAAAATCTGTGATCACTTTTATTTCCTACTAAAATTCGGTTTTTTTAGTGAAAACATAAAATTCCATTTTCTGGCTAAACTATAAGAGCTAGAGCGAAAACAATGAAAATCTGTGATCACTTTCATTTCCTACCAAAAGTCAATTTTTGAGTGAAAACATAAAAGTCCATTTTATGGCTAAACTATAAGAGCTAGAGCAAAAACAATGAAAATCTGTGATCACTTTTATTTCCTACCAAAATTCGGTTTTTTGAGTGAAAACATAAAAGCCCATTTTCTGGCTAAACTATAAGAGCTAGAGCGAAAACAATGAAAATCTGTGATCACTTTTATTTTCTACCAAAAGCCATTTTTTTTTAGTGAAAACATAAAAGTCCATTTTTCTGGCTAAACTATAAGAGCTAAAGCAAAAACAATGAAAATCTGTGATCACTTTTATTTCCTACCAAAACTCGATTTTTTAGTGAAAACATAAAAGTCAATTTTCTGGCTAAACTATAAGAGCTAGAGCAAAATCTATGAAAATCTGTGATCACTTTTATTTCCTACTAAAATTCGGTTTTTTGAGTGAAAACATAAAAGTAGATTTTCTGGCTAAACTATAAGAGCTAGAGCAAAAACAATGACAATCTGTGATCACTTTTATTAACATAAAAGTCGATTTTCTGGCTAAACTATAAGAGCTAGAGCAGAAACAATGAAAATCTGTGATCACTTTTATTTCCTACTAAAATTCAGTTTTTTGAGTGAAAACCAGAGACTGAACATAACTGGGCCACATAACCAAAGTGAATGAATTGTGATTTATTTTTGTTTTTTAAAATAAATCACTCAGAATAACAGTTATAAAATGATTTTTACTTAAATGGTTTAGTATAACTTTTACTATTTTTGTTTTGTTACTTATGTTTTTGGCTGAGCACTTGGTTTTTGCATTCCTTTTTTCTCTTGCTTATATGAGAGTGGGAGAGTATATTGTTGTTGTTTGCTATGATTTCTGAAGATAGTATGTGTGTATGTGTGTCCTAATCGTGTATTTATTGTTTTGCTTTTAAAACAGTGCTGCCCATACACATACTGTTACACATTAATTTGGATTGGTAAAGCAGCAGAGAACAAAGTTTAACCCAAAATAAAACTGTACTAATAAAATGACTGCAAACTAAAAAGTATATTCTAACTGTCAAATTGATATTATGGATTTTGACAGACAGCGTACATTAAAGTTCATATATAAAAAACTATCAGCTGTGCTCTCTCATTCATCTACATAAATTCGGCTTTCTCAAAATTTTGTTGTTGTATTTCTGTGTGGATTTTAAAAAAGTTGCGTACAGATCTTACTTCGACAAATGCTGATCAGCAACTGAGTTGATTTTGTTTTGCAAGTTGAGAGATAATCAACTAACACATGCTCAAATAAGAAAATACACAAGTACACTGTTGCCAATTTAGCTATTTTATCGTCAAATCTAGCGATTTTTAACCGCATTTTGCGGCGAAAAATATGATTTAGCTATTAGCGGGAAATCTAGCGATTTTTCTTTAGATTTCATTTATATTTTGATAATATCGCTTAAAAGTTGCTACGAATGACGATTTACATATCTGTATGTATATAAAAATATGCATTCAATGTAAATTATTTGAGTTTTAGCTGTGTGTATTATACTTATTTTGAATGTTCTGAAGAACATAATTAGGAGCAAATATTTGTGCGTACAGGTAAAGTTATACGAAAAACTTTAAAAGGGGTATATTTTGTTGTACTCAAAAACGAATATTTAATTATTCTAGTCTTTTAGTAAATGAGTGATATGATAATAAAATTTACCATAATTCTAAAAATTAGTGAACATTGGAAATAAGTGACGAAAGGATCGATCCATATAGTCCTAAAAATTTACAACATTTCTAAGGCGTATAGGGCCGCATATCGATATTGCAGATAAACTTCCCACAAAAGGAGTGTATAATAATAATCTTGGGTGCCCCGGTAGGCTAGTTGGTAGTGTGCTAGCCTGTCAGTCTGAGGGTTGTGGGTTTGATTTCCAGCAGAGATCCTGGTCTGCTACACTACAACGGTCGTATGGTTATCGTCACCCTGCTCGGTAAATTAGGTAAGAATATAATTTGTAATTGTATTGTAATGGAAAAATAAATAATACTCTTATGCTGAAAATAGAGGATCGATCCATAAAGGCCAGCATTTCGAAATTCAATTTATCTTTACAACATTTCTAAAGCAATCTGTATAGGGTCGCATATCGAAATTAACCTCAACTTGACATTTTTCCTAACCCAAAGTGAAAATATTTAACATAAAAAAAGATTCTCTTATGTGTTTGTTATAAGATGTGTTTGTATCACTATCCCATTCCTACGTATGTATATAGATTTTAGCGATAAATCGCTGACTTTTTAGAATAATATAAAAAATCTGAAAAATTTAGCTAGTTTTTTTTAGCTATTTGTTTTCAGAATCATATAATAAATATTATTTTGACGATTTATCGCTAAATTTTTCAAAATGTCTTGAATTTAGCTATTTTCTAGCTATTTTTCAGTCGACTTTAGCGATATTTTTGGGAAAAAAGTTGGCAACAGTGCACAAGTAAGCTTATAGCAAGGTATATTAATTTTATAAGGTAGTGTCATCGGCGAATTCAGAATACCAAGCGAATTGGTTATATTTTTTTTATATGTAGTTTGACATTGTGCCTGCACTTGAAGGCGAATTTGCTGTAAGGGAAAAATTTCAAAAACAGCTGACAAATAAATCAAAGCGAATTTATATTAAACAAAAAATTTTTATAAATTTGAATCTGTTTATAATTTATTCTGATGTTTTAACTTTTAAAGATTAAAAACACAAAAATATGCCCTAATCACACAATTTCACTTTAATCACAAAATTCACATATACAAAATGAAACCAGTTTGACATTAACAAAATGAAAACAAAGTTTGACATTTACAAAATGTAAACAAAGTTTGACATTAATTATACACCACGGCGAAAAATGAACATAATAGCAAAAAACGATCAGCTGTTCTGATAACACTACCTTATAATTAATATATCTTGGTATGGACATTAAGGAAACTTCAAAAGAGAATTAAGAAGAAGTTTCTCAACAAACGTTTTCTAGTGTGGACCAAGGTATATTAATTTTATAAGGTAGTGTCATCGGCGAATTCAGAATACCAAGCGAATTGGTTATATTTTTTTTATATGTAGTTTGACATTGTGCCTGCACTTGAAGGCGAATTTGCTGTAAGGGAAAAATTTCAAAAACAGCTGACAAATAAATCAAAGCGAATTTATATTAAACAAAAAATTTTTATAAATTTGAATCTGTTTATAATTTATTCTGATGTTTTAACTTTTAAAGATTAAAAACACAAAAATATGCCCTAATCACACAATTTCACTTTAATCACAAAATTCACATATACAAAATGAAACCAGTTTGACATTAACAAAATGAAAACAAAGTTTGACATTTACAAAATGTAAACAAAGTTTGACATTAATTATACACCACGGCGAAAAATGAACATAATAGCAAAAAACGATCAGCTGTTCTGATAACACTACCTTATAATTAATATATCTTGGCTTATAGTGTAGGTGAGTCAACGCAACGTCAGCAGAAATTTCTTGCCCTATCTCGCGTGATAGGGAATCGCAATTTTGGGCAACATTGTTTTAAAAATAAAAATCATAAGCAGACCTTTCCAAAAATGTTTACAAAATAAAAATCAACCACTTATCAAAAAAATCTAACATAAAGGTTTCTCTCTGTGATAAACTGCAAAAACACAATTATAAATGGTGATCACAGCAATTAACCTTATAAAAACAAAGTGGACCCGTTATTTTCAGTCTTTGCTATATACTAGACTTTAGACCAGACTAGGAGATCTACAACTAATTATATCTACATAAAACTAATCGAATGATTATTTTTCTACAAAAACAGATAGACTATTTTATAGAAGACTTACTGAGTAGTCACTATTATACAGAAGTCTTATCGAATGATGATTATGTAGTTTGTAAAAAACTGATCAAGTGATCTGTATTTTTTGAAAATCAGATCGTGTGATTATTTTTAGATTGTTTGAACTCTAATATATAGGAATCTTATAGAGTATCAATACTGATTTAATGATTGGTAATAAATTGAGTATTTTGATATTTTCGGGCAAGGCTCAAAGTTTATTATTTTTCAATATCTATTTTATATCTTTAACATAAGTGAATGAATTATACTTTAACATTTCAGTATCCTAAACAAATTTCTAAGTTGTCATACAAATCTTAATCAAATAAAAAAAATATAATTTATTTTATATACATATATATTTGTTAAATAAAAATCTGTATATATTTTTTAAAACAAGTTTAAAATTAACGGTTTTTAAACCAACCAAGAGAAGAACAATAAATTTGGCAAGAGTTATGGATAGAGATGAAAGTGAGGAGGAACTGTTGCAAAATGTACAAGAATTTACAGAACCAAATAGAAATCGAGGTGGAGGAAGGGTAAATATATTGAACATTTTATGCCAAATTATTATTATATACATAAAAGACAACGAATTTAGTTTATTTAATTAAAAAAAATTGTTAAATCATGAAGTTTGTTGAAATTTTCTTGCAAAAGAAAGTGGTGCCTAGTTTTTTAACAAAGAATTTCCTACAATTTAGCTTTCATATATAACAAAATACGCTCTCTCTTTATTTTGACATTTCTCTTCTCAACTATCGCATGTGATTTTTTGTCTTCTTTTTGTAAGAAAATTATACAGAAAAGTCGTGTGTTGCGCAAAAAAATTTATAGAAATATTATTAAAAAATTTAGTGAAAATTCGTGTAAAATCGAAAAGCAACCACAAATTTTAATTTGTTTTAATAATTTATTAAGAAAAACTAAAGTGTTTTCGTACGTAACGCGTTGGAAAACGAAAGTGTAACATAAAAAGTGCGTATTCTCTCTAGCCCATAGACAGCTCGAGTATTTTATTGATTTTCCGGTTGTTTTTTTTTTTATAAATTTTTCAAAGTGGATACCGTAAAGATTGAAGATTTGGTAGACTCCGATCCCGATATCGAGTTTATCGAAAAAGATAGCGGCATGTCTTCACTGGGCGGTAGCAAAGATGAAACACCTGAAAGAAAGACCACCACAACTGTAGCCACTGTAAGATAGAGATTTTAATGGACAAAAATATTAAAATCAATAGTATTTTTCCATTTGGATTATGTATGGATTTTAATTTGGTTTTCTTTCTTTTTTGTTTATATTACAGACCAATGACAAAGATAATAAAAATGAAGAAAATTACGATGATGTAAGTGTAAAGTTTACTTTTACAAAGTTTTTACCTTTATTTTAGTTTTTATGAATATATTTTAAGGTTTCATTCATTTATTTCTATTCAATTACACATAACCTCATTTTATGTACGTATTAGGCAATCTTTTGCTTTTATTGTTGTTGTTATTATTAGATTTTTTTTGATTGTTTGACCTGATATTTTGTTTATGGAAGTGTTATTGTTTGTCAGGGGAAGAGAGATTTCTAAAATCCAGTGGTTATTATTGTTTATATATAATGCATTGCTTTAAATCTGCGGTAGAACATTTTGCATAGTAGGAAACTGAATTTTGTTTATATTATTTAAATTCATTAATTTTATGGAGCAGTATTTTAAAAACATTGAATTTAACTTTTGCTATTCTAAAGAGAATTGAGAAGTAATCAAATTAATTTTAATGAATCCTTTCCAAACCTGTTTAAAATGTATTTATCCATGTAAAAGAGTTTAAATATTAAAATATATAAGTTGTTCTTTCCCTTAACGATAAACAATTTCCAAACTTTAAATTTGAACCTGAGAAATCCATAAATTTTTATTAGAAATTTGTGAAAATGTAGATTAAAATTATCTATATTGCTTGAAAACAAATCGAGTGATTACTATACCATATAAAACGAATTGAGAAAACACTACTCCATAGATACTTTTGAAAAGATTTCTCTTACATAAAAAAACAGATTAAGTGATCAGTATTCCTTATAAATCAATATTTGAAGTGATCAGCAATGATTTTATTTAATATTTTAAAGAGGACTGATCTAATGTTAAAAAACACACCGGGGGCAGATCAAAATTTTAAAAATGATCTAATCAAGCGATCACTATTCACTAAAAAATTATCAAATGATCAATATAACATAGAAAACTAGTCAAGTAATAGATTTAATGCAGAAAACAGATCAAGTGATAACTTTGTTATGGAAAACCGATTGATTGATTACAATTCCAAAGAAAACGGACCAAGCGATCAAAATTTTACAAAAAAAATCATATCAAGGGTCTATATTCCTTAGGAAAGGGACTGTATGATCATTATTTCATTGTTATTCCACAGAAAACAAAACTAAAACTATCATTATCATTATCCCCTTAACAACTCATTTATCTATAGAAAACATATCGAGGAAACAGAATTATATATAATATATGATCACTTTTCTTAGCATTTTTGTACAAATGATGATTTTCTAAGAGAATACGATTATATTTTAGAAAAAATTAACATGTATCTAATAATAAGAAAAACAACAAACAAATTTAAAACTTTTTTTAACAAAACCAAAAAATTTTTTCTCTCTTTTTTCCAACCTATTTACGTCCGAAAAAAAAGGAACCCGATGAGACCTTGGGTGAACGTCTTATTGGTTTAACAGAAATGTTCCCACAGCCAGTACGTGATTTTACCAGTTTATTGGTAGATGGAACCATTAGCAGTGTTAAGGGTCTCTATAAATTCACTTGCAATGCATCATGGATTTTCTTTACCAGTTCGGTGATTTTATTTGCACCCGTTGTCTTCGAAACAGAACGTGCCCAGATGGAGGAAATGCAAAAAACACAACAGAAACAGGTGTTATTAGGACCTGGTTCTGCCATGTCAGCTGTTGGTGCTCCACCAGAATTGCCATTAATACGATAAGCTTATTCTGTAAACAAAACATTAAAAAACTCTATATTATAGAAACAAAAATAAAACAAAGAAATTTATTAATTAATAAAAATAAAAAAAAACAAAAAACCTTATTAATAGCTGATTTATAAAAAATACTAAAATAACAAAAACAAAGAACAACCAAATAAATAAAACAACATTTTTTTTACCATAAAATCTTAAAAATGTTAACTTGTGCTCTTAAGGTTTACTAAAAAAGGACTCTTTAAGAAAATAGGATTTTCTTAAATTGTCTCTAACTTGGGTACCCAAAGTTTGGCTATATATGTTCAGCTAAATAAAAATATTTAAAAAAATTAAATTACGACATTAAAAATCCATCAAAATAAGCTCTAAAAATAATTAAATACATAAAACAGATTGTTAAATACTTTAAAAATAATGACAAAAATCACTGAAAAAAATCCTCCAACTAAACGAAAAATACGAAATAATAATTTTAATAAAACGTAGTAGGCATGTAATTGTAAAACATTACAATACAATTTTAGTGTTTTAGAAAAAGTTACATTACAAATTGTTAGAATTTGCATTTCAAAATTTTTTTGAGTTTTTAAACTTTAATTTTTAACAAACTTGTGTGCATTGTTATTAACGAACAAATTTAAAACGATTGCCTAGTAATATGATTATGGCAAAGGTCGACAAAAAAAAAAAAACATTTCTACAAAGCAAATAATTATAATTTGTAAAAAATATGTATAAAATTAAAGAAATAACTTAATAAAGTTTTACAAATTCAATAAATTGTTTGTATATAAAATTGTTGAAATAATATGGTTTGATATTTAAAGTGAATGGATAAAGCCGGTTTTACTGAAAACTAATCGAATGATCACTGTTTATACATATTTGATTGAATGATCAATATTCTACCGATAAATGATCGAGAGATCACTATTTAGTAGAAAAATGTTCGAGCGACAAATATTCTAGAGACAAATCTTAGCCATTTCTATTCTATAGAATTGTACTAGGGATCACTCGATAAATGTTCTCTATAATAGTAAACTGATCGAGTGATCGCTATTATATAGAAACTGATTGAATTATCACTATTCTATAGAAAACTGACAGAGTGATCTATAAAAAAGCTGAAAAAAACTAATCGAGTGATCAGTATTCTATAGAAAACTGATCGAGAGATCACTATTCTATAGAAAACTGATCAAGCGATTGCTATTCTATAAAAACTGATCGAGCGATCATTATTCTATAGCAAACTGATCGAGTGATCGCTATTCTATAAAAACTGATGAGCGATCACTATTCTATAGCAAACTAAGCGAGTGATCACTATGTATTTTATAGAAAACTGATAGAATGTTCACAATTCTATAGGTAATTGTATGTGTGATCACTCCATAAATGTTCCATATAATAGTAAACTGATCGAGTGATTGCTATTACATCTATAGAAAACTGATCGAGTGCTTACTATTCAAAAAACTGATCGATCGATCACTATTCTATAGAGAACTGATCGATCGATCACTATTCATAGAGAACTGATCGATCGATCACTATTCATAGAGAACTGATCGATCGATCACTATTCATAGAGAACTGATCGATCGATCACTATTCATAGAGAACTGATCGAGCGATCACTATTCTATAGAGAACTGATCGAGTGATCGCTATTACATCTATAGAAAACTGATCGAGTGATCGCTATTACATCTATAGAAAACTGATCGAGTTATTACTATTCAAAAAACTGATCGATCAATCACTATTCTATAGAGAACTGATCGATCGATCACTATTCTATAGAGAACTTATCGATCGATCACTATTCATAGAGAACTGATCGAGCGATCACTATTCTATAGAGAACTGATCGAGCGATCACTTTTCTATAGAGAAATGATCGAGCGATCACTATTCTATAGAAAACTGATCGAGCGATCACTATTCTATAGCAAACTGATCGAGCGATCACTATGAGCTCGAGTGAGCTCAATTCTATAAACAACTGATTGAGTGATTACTACTATTTAGATCAATTAATCGAGAGATCACTGTTCTATAGAAAACTGATCGAGTAATCATTATTCTATAGCAAACTGATGGATTAATTACTATTCTATAGCAAACTGATAGTCACTATTCTATTGAACGTAGATCGAACGATCACTAATTTATAGAAAACTAATCGAGTGATCTATGTTCTATAAAAAACTCAAAGATTGATCAATATTATATAGATCACTCTTAAATAGAAAATTGTAAAGAAACTAGATCGACTGATCACTACTCTACAAAAACTCGTCGAATTAAACACAATACTGATCCACTATTATTACAATTTCAAATAAAACTGATCAGTATTCTATAATAACAAGTGATCACCTTAATATAAAATCGATTGATGATCGCTAAACAAATCACTATTCAATAGAAAACTGATTATACAAATAAATTTTCATTTAAATCATTCGATTAGATCACTGATCGATAGAAGATCTAGCGATTGTTTTTCTGAAGAAAACTGATTGGCTATTGTATAGAAATTAAATCTAGCGATTACTATTCTATAAAAAATTATTGAATGATCGCTTTTTTTTGCAAAAAATTGTGCAGGTTATCAATATTTTATAGAAAACTTATCATTTAAGTTTTTGATTAAATGATTGTAGAACTTTGTTTTGATCTTTTTCTTCAAATAAAATTCCCATCTTTTTAATAAAAACCACACAACTTTTACGAAAGAAATAATAAAGAGATTTTTTTCTTTATTTATAATTTCAAATTATAATTTTTAGAACAGGGAGTTTAAATTTGTAGAAATCGTTTTGTTTTGTAATAACAATAAACGGAATTTAATACATATTTTGTTTGTAATTTATATACGCTTATAGGCTTCATTAAAACAACATTAACTTGGCATCTAAAACGATATAAGTATATAAAACAAAGACAAAATTATGATTTTGATTAAACATATTTTGTATGTACACACATAGAGATTTCTTATTTTTTAACAGTAAAAATAAAAACATAAACAAAAAGAATATAAAGAACGAATGAACTCCAGGTTCTATAAAAATACGAAATTTTTGTATAAAAATAGGAATTATGTATAAACATTTAAAAATATATAAAGGTACGCTATAACTAAAATAAACTATAATAATATCTGTCATAAAAACACAACAATTTTAAGACAATGTATAGCAGTTTAAGCGTTCACAAGTTTGTCTCATTATCGACGACATTACAGCCTCAGTGGAAACAATTATTATATTTTTATTTATACGTCTATACTTGTGCCAATCCTTTTTGTCCTCCTTGGTACTGACTAAATAGATTTTTTGATTATCTTTGGCAGCAGGTGGATTTTTTTCATGCACATAACCACCAGAAGCTTCAATAATAGCTAATGAATAAAATATGAATGAATTAGAATAACAACTTAACTCGGTATCATGTCAATAGAACAAACCTTTAATTTCCTGAGGATTTGGTAAAATATTATTTGTCATCACAAATTCATAACCTTGAAATAGTTTATGTTTTTTAGCCATTTGCAGGGATTTAAACAATGAAAATTTATGTTTCTTTTCGAATTCTTCATCCGTAAAGAGATAATCATTTATTTTAACCGATTTGGGCGATTTTGATTCATTTAGTTTCTTTAGATATTTAGATGTTACTATAGGTATACCCCTGGCCATGGCTAAAAGAAATTTAAATGTTCTAAATGCTTTATCCATTACTAAAATCTCACTATCTGCTGGATATTTAGCAACATTCCAAAATCCTTTACTATTTCTTATTAAATCCTGAAATAGTTCTGGATCCACCATAGTCATGGATATTAAAGTTGGGGTTGTTGGTGTTGAGTTTGTTTTTGTTGTGGCAGATTCCTGGGAATGCTTGAATGAAAATAATTTTTTAGTATTTAGTTTAGTTGTTGTGGGGTCTCGCAACTTACTGTGCTTCTTAAACGTTTACGTTCTATTTTTTGTGGTACTACTGGAGGAGTTGCTTCTGCTTTCCGTTTACGTTCACCGGATGTCTTCGTTGTTATACTTCCATTTGCGGAAGTATTATGAGACAATGATGAATCATTTTTACTTTTATTGTGTTGTTCAGTTTTACGCAATAAATTATTTGTTGTTATACTGTCTTGAGATTCACTTTGTTTGGAAGTGGAGCGACAACGTGTAAGACGAATAACTGAAAAAAATTAATCATGTAAGTTTTCATAACTTATATCTCGTGGAATAGTAAAACAAAAGTCGGTGGATTTGTATAGTTATCGAATGATCTATAGAAAACTAATCAGGTGGTCACAATATGCAATACTATAGAAAAGTACTCACTATCCTATAGATAAATGATTCATAAAAACTGTTCTATAGAAAATTAATTGATCAAAAAGTATTCTATAAAAACGGATCACGTGATCTGCATTTTTCAGAAAATTGATCGAGCGATCAGTATTTTATAGAAAACGAACTTTTACCTATTTATAGAATGCTGTTCGAGAGATCAGCATTCTTAAAAAAAACTGGTCGATAAGTTTTGTACAGGAAATTTTTCGAGGGACCATCATTTTTTATAGAAAACTGATCGACTGATTACTATTCTATAAAATACTGATCCAGTGATCACTATTCTATAGAATACTGATCAAGTGATCACTATGCTATAGAAAACTGATAGATTTATCACTTTTTATAGAGAACTGGTCGACTGATCACTAGCCTATAGAAATCTGATATATTAATCACTATTCTATAAAAATGTTAAGTAGAAAACTGTTCAAGTGATAACTATTCTATAGAAAACTGTTCGAGTGATAACTATTCTATAAAAAACTGATCAAGTGATAACTATTCTATAGAAAACTGATCAAGAGATCACTATTCTAAAACTGATGGATTGATCACTATTCTATAGAAACATTTAGTAGAAAACTGATCGAGTGAGAAATATTCTATAGAATACTGATCCAGTGATCACTATTCTATAGAAAACTGATCGAGTGATAACTATTCTATAGAAAACTGATCAAGTGATCACTATTCTATAGAAAACTGATCAAGTAATCACTATTCTATAGAAACATTTAGTAGAAAACTGATCGAGTGAGAAATATTCTATATAATACTGATCCAGTGATCACTGTTCTATAGAAAACTGATCGAGTGATAACTGTTCTAAAGAAAACTGATAGATTTATCACTTTTTATAGAAAACTGGTCGACTGATGACTAGCTTATAGAAATCTGATGCATTGATCACTATTCTATAGAAACATTAAGTAGAAAACTGATAGAGTGATAACTATTCTATAGAAAACTGATCGAGTGATAACTATTCTATAGAAAACTGATCAAACGATCACTATTCTATAGAAAAACTGATAGATTTATCACATTTTATAGAACACTGATCGACTGATCACTAGCCTATAGAAAACTTATGGATTGATCACTATTCTATAGAAACATTAAGTAGAAAACTGATCGAGTGATAACTATTCTATAGAAAACTGATCAAGTGATAACTATTCTATAGAATACTGATCAAGTGATAACTATTCTATAGAAAGCTGATCGAGTGATAACTATTCTTTAGAAAACTGATCAAATGATCACTATTCTATAGAAAACTGATAGATTTATCACTTTTTATAGAAAACTGATCGACTGATCACTAGCCTATAGAAAACTGATGGATTGATCACTATTCTTTAAAAACATTAAGTAGAAAACTGATCGAGTAATAACTATTCTATAGAATACTGATTCAGTGATCACTTTTCTTTAGAAAACTGATCGAGTGATTACTATTTTATAGAATACTGATCCAGTGATCACTATTCTTTAGAAAACTGATCGAGTGATCACTATTCTATGCAAAGCTGATCGAGTGATAACCGTTCTATAGAAAACAGATGGTTTGATCATATATCTATAGAAAACTGATAGAGTGATCAATATTCCATAGAAAACTAAACGAGAGAGATATGACCGATTGATTACTTTCTATAGAAAACTAACATATTGAAATTTTTTTGTATAGAAAAGTGATATTTTATCTAAACGAAATGATCGATTTATCTATTTAGTATAGAAAAATTATCGATAGATCACGTTTCTATACAATAATCTTGTTGAAAACTGATCGAGTGGTCCGTATTCTATAGAAAACTTATTGAGCGATCATTATTCTATAGAAAACTGTTCGATCACTGTTGTACAGAAAACTTATTCAGAGAGAACTAATTGATTGATCACTATCTATAGAAAACTGATAGATTGAAATTTTTTTTATGGAAAACTAATCACTTTTCTATAAAAAAATATTGACTTATCACTTTTCTATAGAAAACTGATCGAGTGATTACTATTATATAAATCGGTATTCTATGAATAAATATTTATCGAGCGATCATTGTTCTATAGAAAGCTGATTCAGAGATCATTATTCTATATAAAATCTAGCGAACACAAGAAAACTTTTCAATATTATATAGAAAACTAATCGAGCAATCACTTCTATAGAAAATTGATCGAGTTACAATTTTTGTACACAAAACTAATTTGCTTAAAAATTAAAAAAATGAGAAAATTTACAGTGAAAATATATGAGTGAAAACAAAAATAAAATTTCAAAATTCAGACTGACGTCAAGCTACAACTTACTCGGTGTGGTAGATTTTATATTCAAATCATCTTCATCTAATTTATTATTTAAAAAGTGGTAAAATTAAAATAAAAAAAATGGCAAAAATTAAAAAAAATAGGTAAAATGAATTTTGTGCATAAAACGTGTAAATGGGTTTTTATGAATAATCTGTTTTATGTAGGTAAATGTTTGGTGTGTCTGTGTTTTAAAGTGTTTTGTGAGAGTCAATGAGAGAAAAACTTACATGGTTGTGTGGCAATACTGTCCATATCGTCTTCTTCATCTATTTAGTTTTATTTTAAGCAAAATAAAGAAATCGTTAAAACAAAGAACATAACATTTAGAGAAATATTCATTTGTGAATAAAAGTATTTGGACGGGAAAAAATGGTCGTTTTTTTTAAAACTGTTGAATAATTGGGTTGGCTGATGATTTCTTGTATGGTAATGTATTTAGTTGTTTATGGAAACAATAAATTTGTTGATGAATAGTATTTTTTGTTTTTTTTTTATGTTTTTTTTTGAGTCATTTAAAACGAATAGTTTTGATGGATATATGAAGATTGTCTATGATTTATTTTCTTAAACTTACAGGGTTGTGTGGATATACTATCCAAATCATCCACTGTCTCCGGTTTATGTTTTGTTGTCTTGCTTACGATAGCCTCCTTGCTAGTAGAGGGTTTTTCCTCATGCCTCGATTTGGCACGAGTCATGCGTCTAGCTGGCATTTCTTTTGTTGTTTCGTCCTTTTTTATTTCCTTTGCTGACTCTGTGGTATCAGAAGATGCTTTTCTTTTACGTTGTCTAGTAGTTTTCTCTGGT
Source organism: Lucilia sericata (assembly GCF_015586225.1). NCBI lineage: Eukaryota > Metazoa > Arthropoda > Insecta > Diptera > Calliphoridae > Lucilia > Lucilia sericata. Next base: position 133,262 of record NW_023995079.1, on the reverse strand, counting down.
TTAGTTGATGACTTTTGTTCTTCTTGCTCTTGTTTAGTTTTGGACTTATGTTTATCTTCTTCTTGTTTAGTAGAAGACTTTTGTTCTCCTTCATCTTGTTTAGCTAAAGACTTTTGTTCTTCCTGGTCTTGTTTAGTTGAAGATTGGGCCTTTTTAGCTTTTGTCTCCTTCTGCTTTGTTTTCTTTTCTTGAGACTTTTCTTTACTCTCATCTTTACTATGATTTCTGCTACTATCCTTTGTTTTAGATCTCCCCTTACGTTCGGCTAATTCTCTTTCTTTATCGCGAGCCGCATGTCTTTCATCGCGACTTAGTTGAGAGGACTTAGACTGTGCAGCTTTTGCTTGATTTTTATCTTGTTCTTTGCCAAAAGAGATATTAAATTTGTATAATTTTTGAGCTTCTTTAGCGGCCTGTTGTTCTTTATTTAATTTGTTGGCCTCAGGTTGACTTTTCAAATGAGGTAGTAATTTATCAAAATCTAAAGAATCTTTAGGTATATTTATTAATTTAACCAAATCACTTGATCATCACTCTTCCTCTTTTTCCTCTTCGTCGGTATCATCGCCCAAACAAATGTTATTTTTGACCGCTAAAATATTTTTCCTTAATCTTCCGTTTGGTCCACATGTAAGTGTTCTTTAATGAGTTGAGGTGTGCACATAGTAATCTAAATCCAGTTTCTGAGGTAGTACTGGTGGCTGAAGAAGTTTTCCTTAAACGGGAACTTTGAAATATGATACTGGCGAAGTTTTCGGCTTTAAAGGAGTTTTCTCCATTTCGGCAAAGAATGTAGCAGGATTTTTAACATTCAGTTTGTCTCTTCTAAAACCGTTTGAGTTAAAACATTTAACGGGTATTAGTTTTATGGGCTGAACTGCGTGAGAGGGTAGAGGGAGCAGTATAAGGCTTGGAGAAAGGCCTGAGTTAAAAGATCATCTTCGTCATCGAGCATCTATATCAAGTAAAGATTTCGTTTTGTTTTTTGTTGTCAGTTGGCAGGGGGGGGAAACGAGGGCGAGAAGGGCGAGAGGGAGGGGAGCGGGCGGGAGAAGGAACGGGAAAGAAAGGAAGGGGAAAAAAGGGGGACGAGAAAGGGAGGGGAGAAGAGAGAAGAAGAAGGAGGAGAAACGAGCGAGCGAGCGAGCGAGCGAGCGAGCGAGCGAGCGAGCGAGCGAGCGAGCGAGCGAGCGAGCGAGCGAGCGAGCGAGCGAGCGAGCGAGCGAGCGAGCGAGCGAGAGAGCAGCGAGCGAGAGCGAGCGAGCGAGCGAGCGAGCGAGGAGCGAGCGAGCGAGCGAGCGAGCGAGCGAGCGAGCGAGCGAGCGAGCGAGCGAGCGAGCGAGCGAGCGAGCGAGCGAGCGAGCGAGCTAGCTAGCGATCTATCTATCTATCTATCTATCTATCTATCTATCTATCTATCTATCTATCTATCTATCTATCTATCTATCTATCTATCTATCTATCTATCTATCTATCTATCTATCTATCTATCTATCTATCTATAGTATTATGTACTTACTTTCAAATAGTTGTGTAGGAGGCACATCTGTTATGGGCTCCAAAGTGATAGGACATCTATTCTCTTTATCACTTAAAGTTAACACTTCTTCTTTTTCCTTTTCCAAGCAAGGTTTATCCTCAACATTAGATCCTTTATTTTCTATATGTTTCGTAGCAGAAGGTAGAAAACTTGTGTTGGCAATAAATCTTCTTCATCTTCAACCGGCATGTTAAGCTTTACTTCTAAACTCGACTTTGTTACATTGTCTGGTTCTTTAGCTTTTTCGGTATCGGCTTGTAAGCCCTCGAAATCAAATATATCCGGTGTGGAGCAGTCAGCCCTTAAGGCCGTTGTTTCTTGATCGATTTTTGAATTGGACCACTTGACCGACGAGATCTCTTTATCTTCCTCATCAAGTTTCGAGTGATTTCTTGAATTTTCATTTTCATTGCAAGATTTTGCTGTAGTATTCAAAATTACTGTGTGGTGTTTTATTAAAGGTATAATTTGAGAATGTAAGCCCTGATCCGCCTCTTCACCAAAACCTTCATTGTAATCCTGTGTACAGATTCTAAACTGACTGCCATCTATCTCATTGGCACTTTCGCCTGCTTCCTCTTTTGTTGATTCTTCTAGCAATATGCTCTTTTCTTTGACCTCAGACAATAAACGTGGCCTCTGGCTGCTGGATATACCGCCTCCAGCTGGCAAAACTTCCTGCGTTTCTGGTATACAAAAATCATCATCATTATCGAAATCATCTAAATTGCCAAAATTGAATTTTATTTTATTTCCGCTGACATCTGGATTACTTTCGGCTATTGAAAGATCAGAGGCATTTAAGGAATTGCGTGCTCTGCAATATTGCGTTTCGGGTATAGTAAAGCTATCACTACGCCGACTATTCGTTGAGACATTTAGGGAGTTTCTACTGGCATTGGCTGCTTCTGTTTCAGGTATAACTAAACTATTATTGGGAGTCGTGGCTTTTTTAGCGGGTAACGCTGGCACTAAGAAATTATTATAATTTGTCCGTTTAATACGACTCTCATGTTGTGAAGTAGAGTCGGGACTGGAGGGTATAATATCGGAGGTATTTTTGTTGACTTCTAGGAAACCACTACTGTCGTGAGACTGTAAAAATCACAAAACGATAAAATAAGACGCTATAGAATCTTTTGTAGCTCTATTAACTCACCACTTCCTGTTGATCATGATGAAATTTGATCTCCTGTTTACCCACTTTCAAAATATCACCATTTTTCAAACGCAATTTCTCCAGACCCTTTAAAAGTGTATTATTCACCAAAGTTCCCTTAGAGCTAAATAAATCGAAAACGTATACATCCTCTCCATGTCCTACTTCTATGACGCAATGCTTGTGCTCAACATCTTCCTAAAAAACAAATAATTGATTTCTCAAATTAAACAAGAATTTATTTTCTTTTTCACTTACTTCAGACTCTAATTTAATAAAATTATTTGCTTTGTTAACGCTTTCTTCGTTTTGCTTGCCCAGCAGATACAATTGTCCAATATCCAAAGGAATGCGTTGGCTATTTATTTCCACAAACATTGTAAATGACGCCTTTGAAAAAGTTTTACACAAACAAGTGATTTTAATAGTTTTAATAACAATTTTTTATTAAATTCTTGTTATTACATTATCTGTCATTTAAGGGAAAGTATTACAAAGATTTTTTATATTCGAATTAATTTATTATAAGCTTTATTAATTAAATATGTTTATTTTATTACTGTTTTGCGCGAATTTAATGAAAAAATAGTTTTTGTTTTGGCTTGTGGCACTACTTTTGATAGTGCTGCCAAGTTTGTAGATGATGTGATTTGACAGGTGTTGCCAACTAAAGATAGAGAGATAGCAGAATATTGAAGGTTTAACAGATTATTTTAAAATGAAAAAGACTTCGTAATTTGTAAATATTTTGTATAAAAAACTATTTTTGATTAAATATAAATATTTCATTTAAAGAATGACTAAATTTACTTTCGAACATTTACGAAAAGAAGATAGTCGACTTACAGACATTTTTCAATCGAGTGTTCTATTGTTCGAAAGTCGAATTTCAAATGAAAATTCTTTATTTCAAAAAAAGTCTAATTTGCTTTTGGGCTTTTCTGAATTTTAAGAAAAAATTTCAAATTGAAAATCTCACTTAAGTGAATGTCTTCGAATTAATAAAATATTTTAAATTTTAATTGAAATTCGGTTATTATTTAATATCTTTGATAAATATAAAAAGAGCAGAAAACTTAGCCGGCTTACAAACAATTTTAACACAACGCCGTAATTTTTAGTGTCATTCGCCACCGTCGTTAATATTTTTCAGCGCGGTTCTCTGTTTGTTAGTCGGTCCGAGTATTTTTCGAGTTTTATATCGTTATTATTAATAATTAATAAAATACTGTGTTAAAAATGTCTCCACTTACCTCCCTACGAGATCCACATTTCGATTACAAAATAAAACGTTTCTACAATTGTGTTCTGGCCCAAACTATATCGAGCTCTGGCAAGTTTTTGTTTGCCGGTAATAGAGATGGTGACATCTTTGTACAAAAGTATGTTTTCCCTCGCAAATTACTTGAACATCAAAATTATTTAAATATACTTACAGATTAAACAATCTACAAGATTCCGAAGAACCTCATGAACCTCTAAAGATCTACAGTCAAGGTGATGAAGTGGAAATAAATTGTTTATGTTTCCATCGTGATTTTCTGATAGTCGGCTCCATTGGTGTAGTTTATGGTCTCAAGTGGTTGGAGGAAAAAGGTGAGCTGGTGAATAAAAGATCTTGGGAAATAAAAATACCCATAGAGGCAGATGCTATCGAGGTGCCCGATGTCAATTACATGTGGTTGAGACCGGACACGGATTTCTTGTTTGTGGGCTGTGGTGACAATGTCATTTACGAAATTACTTTGGAAGATGGACGCATAGTAAGAGACTTTAAAGGTCATGACGATTATATACATGGTGTTTGTGGTTTTGGCGACAATAAGCTATATTCTGCCTCCGAAGATGGTTCAGTGCGTTTTTGGGCCACAAATGAAAAAGAAAGTGTTGGCCTTATAAAACCCTATGAAAAGGAGAATTTATGTCGTCCTGAAATGGGCAAATGGCAAGGAGCTTTAGCTGTTAACCAAGACTGGTTGGTATGTGGTGGTGGTCCCAAATTATCATTATGGCATTTACGTACTATGGAATGTACAAATGACTTTCCTTTTCCGGGAAAAGTTCATGTATGTGACTTTGTGGAGGATATGATTTTCGTGGGTGGAGAAAATACCAATGCTCAATTTTATGCCATGAATGGTAAACTAAGAGCTGACATCAAGACTGAAAACACTGCAGTATATTCTGCCGTCTGGCAACTGGAACCACAACGTTTTATGTCTATAGCGGGTTTTAGCAATTGGCTGTCACTTCTTAATGATTTTCGGTTTTTGGATAGTAAAATTGAGTTGTACACTTCGAAAGAAAGTTCGGAAAGCAGCAATAATAAGAAATATAATTAAAATGCGGAAAACTAAAGTATAAGCTGTAAAACAACATTTAGCGAACAATCATTATATTGTACTCAATAAACTTTAAATTGTAAAGAGGTACTTAAAATCTATACTATAATTTGTGTATAGAAATTTTATTTTTTTCATTTATATTTGCAGTTTATAACTTTGAAATTCAAGAAACATTTACTTAAAATTCGAGATTAATAATTTGATGATTAGAATTTAAACAATCAAGATTATCAAAGGTAATGATTTTCACAATTTTCTAAGTAGAATTAAAATTAAGCAAAATTGGATGGGATATGATCGTTTTAAAATCCATAAATATGGATCCAATTAAGAAAATAGCGAACAAATAAGGTCTTCTATATTTTCCATTAAAAATTGATTTTAATAAGAGAAACTAAAGTTGTTTTTAGATCTTTAAATAAAAAACAACGGAGAAAATCTAAGAAATATATTTTCATTTAATAACGATTTTTATAAAAATGCTGTAACACTTCAACACTTTCATTGAGAAGGTACCGTGTAGATGCCACCAATGTTATCAAAATCTTTTTTTAGAAGAGGAATCTAAACTCGGTGTAGGGCTATCAAAACCGCTCTAACTATGAGGAAGTAGTGGACATTTTAGATCACTCTTCGGTGTTATTGGGGAATGTCCAACCACTGTTTTTACCAGAGGTGGCGTAGACAATAACTAACTCAATAAAGAACGAACGAGAACGAACGAACGAACGAACGAACGACAACGAACGAACGAACGAACGAACGAACGAACGAACGAACGAACGAACGAAACGAACGACGAACAACGAACGAACGAACGAACGAACGAACGAACAAAGAACGAACTAACGAACGAACTAACGAAACGAAACGAACGAACGAACGAACGAACGAACGAAAGAACGAAACGAACGACCGAACGAACGAACGAACGACGAAACGAACGAACGAAACGAACGAACGAACGAACGAAGCGAACGAACGAACGAACAACGGAACGAACGAACGAACGACGAACGATAACGAACGAACGAACTAACGAACGAACGAACGAACGAAACGAACGACGACTAACTAACTAACTAACTAACTAACTAACTAACTAACTAACTAACTAACTACTAACTAACTAACTAACTAACTAACTAACTAACTAACTAACTAACTTAACTAACTAACTAACTAACTACTAACTAACTAACTAACTACTACTAACTAACTAACTAACTAACTAACTAACTAACTAACTAACTAACTAACTAACTACTAACTACTAACTAACTAACTAACTAAAACTAACTAACTAACTACTAACTACTACTACTAACTAACTAACTAACTAACTAACTAACTAACTAACTAACTAACTAACTAACTAACACTAACTAACTAACTAACTAACTACTAACTAACTACTAACTAACTAACTAACTAACTAACTAACTAACTAACTAACTAACTAACTAACTAACTACTAACTAACTAACTAACTAACTAACTAACTAACTACTACTAACTAACTACTAACTAACTACTAACTAACTAACTAACTACTAACTAACTAACTACTAACTAACTAACTAACTAACTAACTAACTAACTAACTAACTAACTAACTAACTAACTACTAACTACTACTAACTAACTACTAACTAACTAACTAACTAACTAACTAACTAACTAACTACTAACTAACTAACTACTACTAACTAACTAACTAACTAACTAACTAACTACTAAACTACTAACTAACTAACTAACTACTACAACTAACTAACTAACTAACTAACTAACTAACTAACTAACTAACTAACTAACTAACTACTAACTACCTAACTAACTAACTAACTAAACTAACTAACTAACTAACTAACTAACTAACTAACTAACTAACTAACTAACTAACTAACTAACTAACTACTAACTAACTAACTAACTAACTAACTAACTAACTACTAACTAACTAACTAACTAACTACTAACTAACTAACTAACTAACTAACTAACTAACTAACTAACTAACTACTAACTAACTAACTAACTAACTAAACTAACTACTAACTAACTAACTAACTAACTAACTAACTAACTACTAACTAACTAACTAACTAACTAACTAACTAACTAACTAACTAACTAACTAACTAACTACTAACTAACTAACTAACTACTAACGAACTAACTAACTAACTAACTAACTAACTAACTAACTAACTACTAACTAACTAACTAACTAACTAACTACTAACTAACTACTACTAACTAACTAACTAACTAACTAACTAACTAACTAACTAACTAACTAACTAACTCAACTAACTAACTAACTAACTAACTAACCTAACCTAACAAAATTACTTTCATTATTTTCTTTACAGATTAACTTTATTAATAAAAAACACACATTTTTATTGAACAATATTTTCACATTTGTCTTTAGTGATTAACAATAAGTCCAGCTTGTCCGAGTTACCCACATTATTAATAAATTTGCAGTTATCAAAGGTAAGTTCCCTAAAAATATTAAACATTTTAAAAGGTTAGTTAAATGCTAAATACAATAGGTGAGACACTTACCCCTGCTCTATAAAATTTTCCAACATTTTTATAAATTTTTGGGATAAAATCTCTTCTTCCGATCTGAAAGAACGTGTAGGATAACTCATCATTAAAGTAAAATCATCTGCATGAACGGTGCCTAAAATTAATTGAAATTTAAAATTTTATTCAATTTAAATTAGTCAGGTCTCTTGTAAATTCTTACCAAATTTCATATCTTTTCTTTGGGCTAAATCATTAGCAAAACTATGGTCCGAGGGATTATCATAGACATAGCCATAAACGGGCGCCTTATTATGTTGACTGTGTAATTTTAAGGCTTTTAAGACACCATTTTTAAATAAAACATCTGTATAGATTTCTTGTACTTTTAAATAATTATCCTCGGAAAATGTTAGACTGCCCAAGTATTCGTTTTTTAATTCTAGGGCATATTTTGCAGGATCTTCTTTGATATTTTCTAAAAATAGATTTTGTGGAGCTAGTTCCAACCATTTATTATTTAAATCTTCCAAATATGTTTTTCCGGTTTTAGGATTTATTTGCAATAATTCCGCGGCATTATAGCCACCATCTTGAGCAGCATATGAAGCTAACCAGGGCAGTTGGGAGTAATTTCCTGACTTTATAATATCCCGGGGATGTTCTGTTATAAATGCATGTGCTGAGTTTTTATGTTCCACCACTGGTCCAAAGGTGGTAAAGGGATTATAACCAAAGTTTAATAATTCTTTAACACTTGTTACAATTTCCTCGGGAGTTTTTTGTTTGAGACAGTGTTTTATAGCTTGAGTATTTTCCAAATCAGGACATTTTAAATGTTGGGCCAGTTTTAAAGTATTCTTCAAGGGATTTTTAATAATAACCCAAGGATTAAAGGCCACACCACTTAAAGATATCGCCGCCTTGGCTATATGTTGTAGAGCAGGATTTAACATCTGCAAATGAGTCGAGGCTGCTCCTGCAGAAAATCCCATTAATAATATCTTTTCTGGATCACCACCAAAGTGTTGAATATTTTCCTTAATCCATTTTAAAGCCATTTGCTGATCTTTCAAACCATAATTACCGCTTATAGCCTCATCTCCAGTACTTAAGAAACCCAAAGGTCCCAAGCGATAAGAGATCTTAACCAATATAACATTGCCCTGCTTCATAAGCAAATCCTCGCCAAACATATCGGCATGACCAAACATAAAAGCTCCTCCATGTATATAAGCTATAACAGGATATTTCTCTTTACCCGTCTTCGGCTTATAAACACTAACAAATAAACAATCTGCGGATCCCTGTAATTTATTTTCACCTTCTTTAAATTGATTCCATTGCATACACTCTACCGGCTTTTTAGTGGCATCAAATATATCTCTCCATTTATCGTCGTAAACTTGAGGTGGTTCAAAACTTAATTCAGCCACTGGCGCCTTGGCATATGGTATAGATTCGTAACTATAATAGTAACCATTATCTCTACCCTTTAATTTGCCATTATTTAACTGCACTATTAAATCATCATTACTATTTTCTTCACTTTGTACCCGATTTAGAAATATTATTACTAAAGCAAGTATTGAAAATTTTAAGCCACTATTCAAGTTCATGTTGTGCTCGACTTGAGTTCTTTACTAAAAATGAAAATTTTAATCTTGAAACGGTAATGAGTTTTGAACCAAACTAGACTTGCAATCGTATTTTGTTATCTCTTGTTTAGGTAACTGAATTATTTAACAGATGTTTTGTATTTTTGAAACTGTTATCAGTGTTTTTCTTTTAAAGACTGACAGTGATAATGTCAATAGTTTAGCTGTTAGAGATGATTTTATTAGAAAAAGTACTAAAGTATAAAATATGAAGGAATAAATCCACAATTGTACAATTGGAGAATAACTTAAAAACTTGACATGAACTTGAAAGCACTATGGCCAGAATCGTTCCCAGAACCAATGATTGTTTACTCAGCGACAGTTGTATTAAACGAACATTTTTCTTTAGGAAAGAACTACAATATCCTGAGTATCCGTTAAATCATCGTAACATGTCGAAAACTCGCCTAAAAATGTCTGCATATTGAAATGTCCGGAAATTCATATTCTAAAAGACCGGTAACATCGTCGCTGCATTATCCAATACGTAAAAATATTGTTCTACCCCGACTCAAGCGTCCGAATTTGAGTCTCTGTCGAGTCGGAGTTGTCATTTTCATTTGTGCTACAAAATAACTAATAACAAAGGGATCTTGTATTTTCCCGAGAATATCACATGTTCTGATTTGTTAGGATTTACACTACCATGAGCTTATATCATTAGTGCTTATTCTAATCTTGAGGTGAGGTTTCAAGATGACTGCCTACCGCTACATAGTCAGCATAGGAAACCATTGCTATTGGTATCTATTGATTAAAACCCAGAATCTGCTCTTCATAGATGAGAGTCACGACAGATAATCAGCTACTATGATCCAATTGTCGAAAAATAAAGCTTTTTCACTTAACTTCTGAGTAGTATGAGTTTCTCCAAAGAAGTTAAGCAAGTAATAGTTTCTACATTCCGTTCCATAACTGATTTGTGATTTTCATACAAAAACCTCAGGGTTATCGAATCAGCTGATTCATCATGGAACGCAGAAACTAACGGAGCCTTTACTCGAAACCCGTAAGAGCTTTTCCACCTAACTGTTCTTTTAAAAATTTCTTTCATGCTTTAAAGTCCTGGCATGAATGTTAGTCAGTATCAATACCCCCTCAGATGCTTAACAGTCCCTGAAATCCATAGGGTAAATCCGGCATACTATTTCGTCGTTTCCCCCTTTTAGTTCTTGCCGCTCCTCCTATAGCTTTCCTTTACATCGTCTTTCTCTTTAGGTTAAATTTTGCTCTTACGAGTAAGCACGTTGAAACGGAACAACCAAGTACCCTGTAGGAAATGTCAATATTAAAAATGTGCTTAATCGCTATTGACTTTGTCAGTAGTACTAGTGTCGAATTATACCCTATACAAGGCTTAGTGTTATTGACATTTAACATGTGCGTGTCATTGAAAATTCTCTAGTAACATTATGACTATTGACTAGGTACTTCTCATGGATCCATATGGTGACATTAGAACCAGGAATTTACTAGTACATTTCTATATCGCGAGTCCATTCAGTTTTAATACAGACATTTTCTTAAGGAATATTGACATGTTTGTTGACAATGCCACTAGATATACACCACTTTGGTCTCTGTATTTTTTATATTGACACAGAAATGAAAGATTGGAGACATTTGAACTAGTACTGTTGACAAAAAGATATATGGACCCAGTCTGACTGCAGGGTAGTTACAGCATACGTGGACCATGCATAAGCATTATCCTGACGCAGAGGGGAGATGTTAAACAACTAGTTTATGAATGCACTAACTGGTCATCAAGGCCCTCTCCATTGTTACATCGCTCTCATCTCAGAGACGATAGATTGACTTCTTGGCGATTCGCTTGGCCTCTGACTATAAGCGAATATCATAGCGATATTAACGAAAAACGTAGACAAAGGAGTTACTGGACAACTGCAAGAGCACGTCCACATCACAGTCCTTTAAAATCTTAGCATACATGTAAATCAGTGTCAAATCCCACCCAAAGTATTGTCCGATTCATTTTCCTCAGTTCCTTTATAGTCCCTGAAAGCCGTAGTTAGTTCTATCCGCTACTCCTACATCTTTTTGCATAGTTTTTCTTTTTTAGTTAAATTTTGCTCCTACGAGTAAACACGTTCACACGGAGGTCCCTTGGACTTCGAGCAAGAGCTTGTCCACGACACATTCCCATAAAATCTGTCCTTCATGCTTTAAAAACATGGATACCTGCTACTAAAGGTCATAGATAATCCATAAATCCCAACAGATCAAAACCATAGAAAGCTCTAGCTTCGCTAAAATATATTTACCGAAGCGACCGCAGTTAACTCCTGCTATATTTCTATGCCATTCTTCTAGTTGACAATTCATCTTATTGTCATCTTTTCACATTAGGATGGGGTTCTGAAAGTTTTGTCAAGCTCAAACTTAATCAAATTTAGTTTCTAGTTGACTGCAACACTATCTGTTATACAGTGCCAGAATGTGTAATCATGGAATCTACCCAATTCGACGCCTAATTAAAAAAATATTAAATATTAAAAACAACAAACACATACAATTAAAAATATTTCACATTTTTATTATTTTCACGTTCATTTCGAATGCCTTAATAGTTAACAGTTATCATTTTCGTATAAAACTAAAACTAAAAAAAAATAAATTAATTATTTTACTAATTGAGTTAAAATATCAAATACATATTAAACAGGATGGCTTATCGCGTTGAACAAGAGCCCTTTCCTTGTATCGTTACATCTGAAAAAAAATATAAATTATTAAAAAATGTTAATTTTAAACACTTTCACATGAAATTTAAATTCCCAACAACCAACCCAAAAAACATTAACATATTTACAATTTAATTGTGTTTAATTTTTAAAACATTCAGCACCTCAACCTCAACAACAACAACTACAACTTACCAATATGCAAACATGATGCATAACATTCCATTTGTGCCTCACTCGTGTACATATAACCATCTGAACCGCAAACAATTTCTTCATTTTCATCTTCAACTATTGCACAGATGCGCTCACAATACTCTTCGGTGTCTTTTTGTTCACTGGGAGGCGCCTCTGTTGTAGTGGTGGATTTATTTGATTCACTACTTACAACTGGTTGTCGGCCATATAGATTCTAGAATAATAAAAGTTTAGTTTGTTTTTTGAGGTGTTTACATTTGCACACATGCATATTTTTAAAAATTTCTCTTTTAATTTAAAATTTTATTAGATTTTTTTATATTTTATTATAATTTTAAGAATTTATGTTAGAAATTTTAGAGGCCTAGCAAAATATCTGCAAATAGGACATTCACTTATAATGTCCAAAGGTTCCAAAAAAGTGATCGTGTCTGTATTCTATAAAGAACTTCATCGTGTTACTTTTCTATAGAGATCTTAACCGTGTCAATTTTCTATTGAAATCTTAATCATGTTTGGTTTTTATAGATATATTGATCGTGTTACTTTTCTATAGAAATCTTAGATCTTGTAGATTATTTGATCTTGTTACTGCAATTTGATCTTGTTACTGCAATTTCGTATGGAAATTCAAAAGGATCTTAATAGTTGTTAACCTGAAAACAGTTTGTGTAAAGGAGAGCGCAACCAAACGCAAGGAAAGCGGGTAATCCCCCCAGTGAGATCAAGTCCGACGATGGTTTAATGGTACGTTCCAACGACTCCGATCTCCGCTCCGGAATGACCTGATTCTCAATCGGCCAAAGATTGTCAACTCAGCAACAGCTAGATCAACCGGAAGTTTTTTCCCCAGGGAAGATCATCCAGTCACAGCCAATCTGTTACAACAACAACATAGTTCAATGGTACGTATCCTCACTGGACATACAGGACTACGAGCACAACTACACCGTATAGGACGAGTGGAATGCCATGAATGCAGAGCATGTGGTGAGGACAGTGAAGCACTGGAACGCCTTCTTCGACATACTCAAATTTTGTCGAAATTAGAACCAAACTCCCACAATATTAGATCCCTCAGAATCTAGATCCTTAAGGAATTTCAAACTGAAATTCTTAATTATCAAACGGTAATTCCACTTTAAGGGTGATTCACTGTTAATGTAAACGAGCGCAGAACAGGTCTGTTAGAGACCTAGGTGTTCATATATTTTCATGATCCTATTCAACCTAAACTGTAACAACCTAAAAGTCTTTTGCAATTAAATTTTCAATTTTTATGGAAAGACCGATATGTGTAACGAGTTATATGTAGGTATAAAAATCAGAAGTTATTCCAAATTAACCGTCAAATTTTCATAAAAGATATCAAGAAGCTCTTTAGTACTTTTCATACGAACTGTTTAAAGCTCAGATTTCTAACTTTTCCAAAGTCCTTTTGAAAAAACTGAACTGAAAAACGGTGAAGTAAGTTCGATCTTATTCGAGAAATGGTTACTCTTGCTAGACGTAAAATGGCGGTAACCATGAAAAAATTACGTTACTGAAGATAACAGGACAACAAATAAATTAAGAATTGATTAATAAACTTTTGAGGAAAGTTGAAGTGAAAATCAGTTAAATTAAACATGATTATACTATTTACCACTTTGGCTTTGTAGCCTGATCAGAGAAATTCATAGCTATTGGACTGTATTCCTTAATTAATGATTATTATTATAACAGTTCCATTGTTATTTTATCTTTTCCTTCCTGAGAACACATAGACAGCTCATACAGATCTCTATAAGTTGAATATCTTTAGTTGAGTCTCAGAACGTTCAAAAGGGAAGAACCACTTATCGTGGGAACCAAATTCTTTGGTCAAACATTCTGCTTTCAAAGAAAGGCTCAATGGTCCATTAGAAATATTTTGAAATATTAAAATTCAAATGAAATTTTATTCTCTTTTATCCATCCAAAACATAACATAGAAAAAATATTCTGAATACTAACGAAATTGCGAAGGAGGAACAAAGTCCTTAAAACCGGTAGCTGGTATTACTTGGGGTATGAATAAAGAAACCCTGTTGACTACTTTTAAAACGATAGGTTAGCGGTTAATTGTTGAGAAATATGCTACCCTAAGGATTGATATGGGCTGCATGTAAATATCCTCTGAACACCACCTACATGAGGAAGGTTCTTCCAGTTGAAGAGGATTCCCCAAGCTATGTTTGAAAGGACCTTTGTGTATAAGATTAGGATATGTGCACAATCCGATCGAACATTGTTAATGGCAACTTTGAACGAGATTCAAAGAGTCGCTCTTGCTGTACACCCACCTCCAATAGCCGACACCTGCCTAAAACCACATTAATTCTGTCACAACTAAGGGTTGGAGCAATGGTCTTATTACAGCCTCATAGACTGTGAATGAATGCCATATGCTGGTAAGGATCTTTGAGATAGCTCCACAAATATTTAACTATCTAGCCAACCCAATTGTACAATGGCTTTATCCTGTAGGAATATTACAATTTTTAAGCCTTGACCCCATGTAAAACCGCTCGGATTAAATTATTGCGCACAAAATTCACATCAGAAGTCCATCACCTGCGCGGCATACAAGAGTCATTTGGGTGCAACTAAGTTCGGGGTTGAGCAACATACTTTGTAACTGCTGTCTTTAATAGACCGTGAATATCTGGCATATGGTCAAGGTCCATATTCAACTGTGTTGCCTAGCCAACTCTACTTCAATTTGTGTAATGGAATCCTACAGAAGTAATGACATTATAAAGCCTAGATCCTCAATAAAGAATCCCCCGAATTAGATTATCGTATAGCATTAGCTGTTACAACAACAACTAAAGAAATTTACATGAGAAACACGCTACTTATTGCCGTGGCTAACAACTTTTTCAGTGGTCAGGGTCCTCATGTAACATATCATTCAACTGCCTAGTCCTTCCTTTGTCTAATGGATTTATGCACGAATCCTTTAGAAGAAGTTCGGATCAGGTATCAAAAATGAATTTTGACTTTAAAACTAATCATGAGAACATATTAATAACCTTGTACTTTCAATTTGATAAAAGTACCAATTCGATATTCCAAATTTTAATACCCCTTCTGGACAAAAAAAGTTTTCCAAATATGTATGAGTGTTGCACCCAAATTCTTTTGAACATAAAGAGATAATATGAAACATTCTGTAAAGAAAAGGTTTAAGTCTTGACTTAAACAAATTACCTGGCACCATTGTCATTAACCGTTAATTTTAAAGCTAACGGTAAAGAAATAAATATATTAGAACAAATAACAGCACTATAACAGAACATATTATCGATTTAAGCTGCATTCTTTATAAATTTCTTAAAAATACAAAAGAAAGTGATAATTTTGTGAATTAAAGTGATTGTTTAAAGAAAAACATTTAGTGAGAGTGTCAGTGCTTTGAATAAAAATATATCACAGATTTTTAAAAAGTCGGTATTAAGTGGAAAATAAAATCTAAAATTAACTTACTGTTCCTGCTTCTTGCATATCATCACCATCCTCCGGATCATCATCATTATCTTCCGCTATCGGTTTAACCGGATGTTTACTAATCAACTTTGAACCCAACGAACTAACTGTTGAACTTTCGACACTGGGCGTTACACTATTCGAGGCCAAAGAATTATATCTTAATTGTACTTGTGGAGCATGAGTGTAGGCAACACCTCCCACCATAGCATCACGTTCGGTAAATTCAAAACGTAAAGGTTCAGGCGTGCGATTTCCCGCTGAATTATGTCTTAATTGAGCATAAACATGAGGTTTCTGGGTAGATATCACAATAGAACTGGGTGTAGAGACAATTGGTAAGGAGTATTTGGAAACTTTATTATCTTGAGAATTGACCACAAATTGATTTTGATTATAACCAGTTTGATAGCTAGTGCGTACGACGGTGGAGGAAGCTGCTGTAGAGGGATCATGTGTTTGATAGAAGAACTGGGAAACAGGATTTGCTGCCAGATTGTAGGAAGAGGCATCGGAGAGGTCGGAATAAGGATTATTAGAATATTGGGTGCTGGCTAAAGCAGCGGAAGAAGAGGAGGAGGATGCATAACTTGGCTGCTGTTGCTGTAGAGCCTGTTGGTATGGTGTCTGCTGTGGTTGTGTTTGCTGATAAGGTGTGGGTTGTTGTGTTTGCTGCAGAGAATGCAAATGTTGCTGCTGTTGAGCCTTTAAAACATTGTACTGGCGTTTATCGGTTTCCTCATCTATCTGCTTGTAATTGGGATCTTTTTTGGGCAGAAAATATTCATTGGTATTCATAAAACGTAAATATTCCTGAGCTTCTTTGTCCAATCCTTGATATGTGGCAGTTTGATAATTGTTATTTTGCAATTCTGTCATGTCGTTTTCTTCATAAACCGAATACATTTTTGGTGGCACTGAGGCCGCTGCGGGAAAGGCTACGTTATTCATGTTGTTCGATTGCGGACTTTCATGTATGGGTATGGAAGGCTGTTGTTGTTGTGATTGTGGCAAATACTGTTGAGGTTGTTGAACTCCATAATTTAGCTGCTGCTGTTGTTGTGCTTGTAATTCTTGCTGTTGTTGGGTGTGTTGCAGTTGATAGTAGGCTATGGGGTTTTTGGGTGTTAGATATTTCTGTTGTTGCAAATATTTTTCATGTTGCTCATTGTATTGTTGCATTTTCTCCTGATCGGGTATGGGATATTGTTTGAAATCGGGGTATTGGGTCAGCGTTTGTTGAGGTTGTTTTTGTTGTTGGTTTTGAGTTGCTGCTGTTTGTGTCAATTGCTGCTGGGGCTTAACATATTTGGGATAGATATTATCCTGTTGTGCTGTGTTGGGTTTTTGGTTTTGAGTTTGGGTTACAGGATGTACCACCACTTGACCATTGAAAGCGGGTGAGGCTTTGAAATTGTGTATATATTGTTGTGATAAAGCTGGTACATGCACGGAATTGGGATGAGCTCCCGCTAATTGTGGTCTATAGGCAGATCCTTTGCCATTATTTAAAAATGCTGGATTGGCCCCCTTAGAGGAGGGGGCATATTTGGAACTCTTCAAGGAGTCATAACCAAAACGCATGTTTTGCTGAGGCTGCACACCATTGTGTACACGACGTATTTGGGTACGTATAGGGAAATGATCCGCCCTCGCACGTATTTTAATTGGTTGCCTGCGTCTCAGCGTAAACGTAGGCGTTCTAGGATGCGGCAATAAAGTGCGACCCGTTCTTGAATTCGTAACATTTTTCACTAATTCTTGAAAAGTTGTATTTAATTGCTCGTTATTTTCTTGTACCGCTAATTGCTTATTAATATTTTCAGCACTGCACATTAACAAACCATAAAAGGTTATAATAAATAAACCACTTATTGATAGTTTTAAATAAAACATTTTTCTTTCTTTTGTTGCGATATTTTGTTTTTAATATATTTTTTTTTTTTCTATATTTATCTTTTAACACTTTTACTTTTTTTTTGTTGTTTTGGTAAACGTTAGGTTTCGAATTGATTGATCGTTACACAATTTAATATAAACAGTATTTTTTTTCTTTTCAATAAATTTTAACTAAACATTTCAACGCTTTAAAGTTAAACTGGGTAAACTTTTTTTTATTTATGTTTAAATTTTTTATTCCGTTTAGTTGCTTCTTAACGTCTTCTTTTGCCAACGTCTAGTTTACATTTAATATACCGTTGGTTTGGTGTCTATAAGCGTAGCTTGCTTGCAACTTCTTAAACTTTTACCCAAAAGACAGAAGACCATGGTCATGACAACAAAAGACTGACTGACTACATATTATAGTTTGTTTTTTCTTTTTCATTCAAACACATACACTACAAACCAATTTTTTTTAATATATTTTAAACTTTTCTTTTCTTGTTTGAGTTTGAGTGTTGCGCCTGCGCTATGTTGTGTTGCTTCTTAGTTTTCAAGTTTTCGTCTTTTTTTGCATTTCTTGTTTTTTTGTTGCTTTTCTTTAGCAATTGTGTTGTTTATATTTGAGCCGCTAAGAAAGGTTCATTGTTTGTTGTATTTCGTAGTGTTGAATATGTGTTTGTTTCATATATGAACACTCCGTGAGTAGTGTTTTAAAATTACAAAAGACTGATTGGAACCAGTTGTTTATATTCTTTCTTTCTATCTATTGATCTTGTCTGTTTGACTTTAACCAAAAATATAGAATCGATATTCAATCTCACAGCTTACAAGAAATAGTGGTTTAATTTTATTGTTAGAAATAAAGTATATTGCTTCTATCAATAAAATATTGATGGGTTCAAAAACAGTCAAAGAAATTTGGGGAAGGTTACTACAAAATCACTTAAGTGGGAAACTGCAGGAGATAATTACTGAAAGCTGTGTATGGGAATTCCATATTCGTTATTAAAGATCAATTATAATTGGGAAATTGTTTCTCATGGAAAGAAGGCTTCTATTTTCTATGAGAGAAAGCTATTTCTCAACACTGAGGAGAGGAGATTATCCGTATTCTGAAGTGATGGGAGATTTCCCGAGATAAAAGATCACAGTTTCTTCTCCCAACACTCAGCTAGAACCTGAAATGTACTAAAACATTTTATGTATCCATACCGAATCACTAGAAGGGGATTCTCAACTGTTAGCCCATAAATGTATATGTTTAGGGATCGGGACCTTCATACCGGGACCTACTCACTACAAACAGACATCAAAGACGTGGTTCGTATGAGCAAATATTGCAACCGAGCAGAAGAAACGCTCAGGATTACGAATGACAAACAGAGCTCCATTAAAATTTTTCGATCTTCGAAATTTCTTAAACATTTTGAGTTACACCCAACTTTTTAAAACTGATTCTGAAACGTCAGCGCACAATTTATATGATCTATATACGATATATCAAAAACGGGTTTATTACCTTCAACCTTGCACAAAAAAACTTTCAAAATCACGAATATCAAACTTTGTAGTATTGAATTAGGAAAACTTTCCGGTGAAAGTTTCTGGCTTTATATGATCTGATCACGATAAATGGAAAATGTGTTTTTAGGTATTCTTTCCATAACACTCAGCATGGAATACTTAATGCAAAAGTATCATTGCAAGTTTAATACATAATTTGTACTTCAGATTTTCCGACGCCAGATTGTGAAACGATTTGGATTGTAATCGTTGCCACCTCTTAATCACCGAAACTGCGACACTAATAACTAGAAAACTAGAAGTCCTGCTGATAGCGGGTTCTATTCTTACGCCGAATTGCAAATTTTCCACACGATTCGCAAGCAATGTTCCAATTGTCTAGATAAGTGCGCAAAGAATCTAACTGTTTCTTAGACGAGGTGACAGATTTACTTCTATGTCCTTCAGAAACTGTTTTAGTGATAGCGAGAGATTGATATTCAAGTGTTTGCGAAAACTAGAGAGAATTGTCAGGACTAGGTATTGCTAGCTTTGGTGGTTTAATTCTAGATGGAACCATTTGATCGAGTAACAAGATATAACTCAATAACATCCAATATCTATCCTTCTCAATAAAACTAAAGTTGATTCTGCGCTAAATCTGAAAAAACTGTTTGCGTGATTGATCGAGAGAAGATTATCAAGTTTTGGAATAGTTTTCAATGGGATCATTAGATCGAGTTTGAAATACTTAATCATTAAATCTAACATCTATCCATCTCTGAGATAAAATAAAGTGAACTCTGATCTAAATCCGTAGAAATATTTTGATCTTATACCTTTAGCGTGAACGAGAGAGGATAATCCAGTTTAGGAATTACTAGCTGTTTGCGTGTACGAGAGAGGATTATCAGGTTTAGGAATAGCTTTCAATGGGATTATTAGATCGAGTTCTAAACCATCCCTCTCTGAGATAAAAAAGTTGACTATGCACCGAAAAAAGTCGGAAGAATCTTATACTATTTGCGTGAACATGCGAGGATTGTCAAGTTTAGAAAAAGATCATGTAAAAGATCGAAACCTAACTGATAGAGATCGATGATACTGATGAGATTTTGACATTAAGTCATTCACATGGATGTTAGATGTCTTTCACTTCTACCTTAGAATACGAAGTAGAAACATTTGAACATGCGAGGATTGTCAAGTTTAGAAAAAGATCATGTAAAAGATCGAAACCTAACTGATAGAGATCGATGATACTGATGAGATTTTGACATTAAGTCATTCACATGGATGTTAGATGTCTTTCACTTCTACCTTAGAATACGAAGTAGAAACATTTGATAGATCTTGTTAAAGATCGAAATCGATCGCGTTATAAAACAATACATCGTTCTTAATGAAATATCCGTTAGAAACAACACAAGTGAAAGACATGACGTTATAGAATAAATATGTATGTATATCCAAATTGCTGACAGGTAAGCAGGCATGTTGTTTTGGACTCCACTTCAACGACCTAGACTAAAAACTGGTTCTTATACTACGTTAGTAAACATTACGATCTTAATGACAATATATCTTGTCAAAATGGAGTCATTTTGAATCTACTTGACTGTGCAGTGATTGTTGATTGGACTTATTAAGAATTTGGAGAGTTTCAGAATTATTCGAATTTATATTTATGAAAAACAAAGTCGGATAGCTGGAGCGGGCAAATAAGTTCATGATAACCACAAAATCTCAAACATATGGTCCATTTAATTAACAGCGACCCATCCCATGCTATTCCTATTCTTAATAAAAATCCCGTAGCCAAATCAACTTAAATTTATTCCAAGTGTATCGATAACAACATTTTACCTGGTTAATATTTATCTATCAACAATTTCCTGATTTTTTTTTCATTGACTCGTTCATTTACTCTATATGCTGGATAAATGACGTTAAAAGACTTATGAATATCTAGTTTAGATTACTATCGAAGTATTTTACAGAAAAACTGGAATACTATAGAATTACCATTACTATTGTGGTGATTTCAAGTTTAGTTTGTTTCTAAGGCGGTGAAAGATATTTCTTTAATTGCCTTGCTCTTCTTAACTTAACAGGTATGTGTGTAAAAGAATGTGTAATAATAAACCAACAAATATAAATATTAAAAAAATAATAATTATTACTCGAACAATTTTAATGAGCTCCTTAGACTGCTATAAAATTGTGGATTCTTTGACTTTTTCTTGAAATTCATCAGCAGCTAGTTGGCAATTATAAGAATGTGGTTAAACTACTGCTAGATTTTGTGGCAAGTATGAAAAATACTCATAATAAGAAGTAATATTTTATAGGAATTTTTTGTTGTTTTTAATTTTAATGATACTTGTACAGTGGATTATGAAATTGTTAAATTTCTAGTACAAATTGGAATAATGTTACAGCAGTTCAAATTTTGAATTAAATCTTTTAAAAGCAAGTTTCGTTAGATTAGTTAGGAATTACATACAGTTTAAATAACCTGTATAGGTTAACTAGCTATACCCAGTGTGCTTTGCTACCCTAAAAGGAATATGTATAAATAAAAATCCCACTTAACGATTTTGAATATTCTAACCACAATAGTTTTCCAGATTTATAATATGTTACATATGATTGTATTCTATTTCTATCTATCTATAAAAAATTTGAATAATAGAAGAATTTCCAAGATGCACGAAATTTTGTATTTAATTTATATATGTTGTGCCAAGCCACCCATTGAAAGTCCGACCGTTATGCTCTAAATGTTCACATGAATTTCAAAGTTCTTCATGTAAAATTTGAAGATTCTTGCTCTAATAGTTTCTCAGATATAAAAATTTTTCTATTTGTGGGGGCTTCAAGCTCCTCACATGAAAGTCCAAAATGTTCAGATGAATACTATACTAATTTGTGCAAAATTTTAAGAATCAAGTTCTATTAGTTTCCCAGATAAACGAATTTTATATTTAATTCATATGGGAGGTGCCAAGTTTCCCATTGAAAGTCCGCCCGTTATACTCTAAATGTTCAGATGAATGTCCATATTCTTTATTTCTAGCTGTAATAGTTTCTCAGATATACGAATTTTTCTATTTGATTCATATGAGGGTTCAAGCCTCCCCAGATGAAAGTCCGTTTTTCCCCTCCAAAATGTTCAGATGAATATTTAAGTTCTTCGTGCAAAATTTGAAGAATTTAGTTCCTTTAGTTTTCCAGATAAAGGAATTTTTGTCTTAAATTAATATGGGAGGTGTCGCTCCCCTCATGGGTCCGCCAATTTATTACCCAAAATGTTTAGATGGATGTTAAAGTTATTCGTGCAAAATTTGAAGATTCTAACTGTAATAGTTTCCAAGATAAACGAATTTTTGTATTTAATTATATGGGAGGTGCCACGCCCCCTAATGCTAGTCCGCCTACTTTTTGTCCTAAATAATTATATTGATACTAAAGTTGCTCCGACAAGTAGCCTATTACCTATTCCAGACATACAGGAATACGCTGTGAAAATTTGAATAAAATCGGTTCAGCCGTTTAGTAGTCTATAACGTTCAAACATACAAACAAACACACATTCATTTTTATATATATATAGATAATACGAGGGTATTATTGAAAATTCTAGGTAAATAATTACTAATATTAAGTTAATTTAGTTTTATATAGATTTTTATTCTCAATAATTAAACCTGTTAAAAAGTCTTAATTAACTCTTAACGGTTGTATCAAATCCTCAAAGTTGTCAAATATACCGACATGCTATATCAATTTGTATCTAACAATTTTGTTGACAAGACTATCATCATTTCTCCTCTAAATTATATTCATATTCCGCAGGAAGTTTTATGGTCATTTTTACTGTCACATTATAATGAGTGCAATACACGGCTATGCAAAATCTAAAATACCCTTCATCTATAAGTTAGTATTTTATTGTTACATCGAATATTTATAGAATATTAATGGACTGATCCACATAAATGTGTCAGAATGATTTGTATATGTATATACAAAACATATTTAAATAAAATTTTATTCCGATATCATTCTTAATTCTTGAATTATTTACGATTAAGTTATTTTCGTTTATCCCGATATATTTATTTAGTAATGAGTAATTTATGATAAGTGATGTTCAGGGTAGGGCTTTATATGGGAACTTTGACCAATTATGGGCCGATCCGGAAAACATTTACAGAATGATTTGTAAATATACAAAATATATTCGAGTATAATTTTATCCCGATATTATTATTTCTTGAGTGATTTTCGGAAGTGGACTTTATATGGGAGCTACGACTAATTATGGGGCGATCCGGAAAAACTTTCAGTGAATGATTTGTATTTATACAAATTATTCAAGTATAATTTTATCCCGATATCATTATTAATTCATGAGTTATTTACAATTAAGTGATTTTCGAAAGTGGACTTAATATGGGTGCTTTGTTTAATTATAGACCGGACCGGAAAAAATGTCGCTAAATAATTTGTGTGTGTGCACAACATATTCGTATAGAATTTTATCCTGATAATAATGAGTTATTTACTAATAATTGATCTTCAGAATAGGACTTTCTTTGGGTCCAACTATGAGGCAATCGGGAAAAACATTCACAAAATGTTTTGAATATATACACAACATATTCCAGTCAAATTTTATACCTATTATCATTATTAATTTATAAATTATTTATGATTAAATGATGAACAATAATTCCATTTTTTGGGAGTATGTACATTTGCAGGGGAACTATATGAAATTTTGAACCTATATTCAAGTAATGTTTAACCATTTAATCCCTCAATTCTCACTTCCTCCTTTTAATGGCGAGGCTATTCTTATAACGGATGCTCTTAGAAACACTTGGTTGCCTGTAGCTAGATTAAGTATTACTGGCAAATTGAACTTCTGTTCCAGGAGTCTTGCCAAACCCCTGTAATGCTATTGTCTGTTGTTTTCCTGTCTTTTACGAGAGATTTCTGATATCTTATCAACATGGATAACTCAGAAACTCTGCATTTAAATGTTAATAGTCTCCATGTTTATACTGACGGTTCAAAGACAAATAGAGGAATTTGGAACTAACATCACTTTTACACCGAATGATAATTGACTAAACTATCTTACAAACTGAAATATCAGCAAAAGGAAATAACAAATTGGCTTAGGTACTATTGGATATCTAATAGGGATATCAGAATCTATACTGACAATCAAGGGATTTAATACCCTGATTGGTGTGTATTTCACATCGAAAACTGCCTAGGAATGTCGGGCGTCTCTAACCGAGATGAAGATACAATCGATAGTCGGAAAGAGGACACGGCAATAATATTGCTGAAACCTTGGCGAAAGCTGGAAATACGATGGCTATATTGGATATACCCCAGTATCCGATATATGTTACAGTTTAACTCAGGACCGATGGTCTCAAGAGTATGGATCCACATAGAACGTCCTATCTGAGATCGATATCGCAGCCCTCATTAAACAGTTATTACTGGTCATTGTAAATTTGGTAGCCATGCAAGGGTCTTCTCTATAATGACTTTTGAAGAAGTTCTTTCTTATTTCTTCTCTAACAGACAATACAAGAGAACCTATAGGATCTAAGAAAGAAAAAAAATTATCAAGAATGAGATATGTAATATTTTCATGAGTTGTTTCGGAATTTTGCTCATATCTCCATTTTATATAAACCAATTTCTCTGATTGATTTGGATCTTGCATATATGTGGGGTCTTCTGAACACTAGCTTCAATACACATACGAACAGACCGTTAAACATGGCCAAATCAACTCCGCATTTTGTAATAATCGGTTCAAAAAATTATATTGTAGAAGTAACAAACGGAATGACATAACCTTCTCACGATGGTGAAGGGTATACAAATTCTTCTGCAAATTGTTACAGTTGCGTGTTAAGAAACCAAAATAACACTACTACTTTTTCTATAAACCTCAATTTCCTTCTGCCACTTGGACTTACTTGACCATTTAAGCCATTAAATAGAAGTAATAACACACTTTATTTCACATTATATATATTTTTATATTTCATAATTTACTTTTCCTTAATCATTTAAACTTTGTTTGTAATTTATTTTTATATTTGTAACTTCCTTGCAACTAGCCAACCAACCGACCAACCAAACTAATCCAGAACAAAATTTGCTTTATTATATTGCACACCATATATACAAACTTGTACATACAAGAAGCGAACAGACTCTGGTCTGGACGGACATTTATATTTATAACTTTCTTTTTTTTGTGTATTTTTTTTTTCGCTTTACTCTCGTCCATCGTCACTGACTTGTGATCTTAGTCATCTATCCGTAGTGGTTTTTGCGTGTTCCAATTAATGTTAATGTCGGTATGCGTACGAGAGTGTATCTGTGTCTCTGTATGCAGAGCAGAATTTCAGTTTGTTTTTTTAGTTAAGAGTTGAGAATTTATGTGCAAATCGTTTAATGTCAAGTAGTAAAAATATTGTGTGTGCAACAACATTTGTTGGGTTTGTTTTGAAAAATAAATCTTTTTTATATTTAAATGTACTAATACTATAAATTTTAACTCTGTTCAAGTATTACCTACTTCCCTGAACTGCTTGAAATCTGCCATAAGTGTTGGCAAACCCAACGAACCCAAAGTAACCAACCACTAAGCTAATGGTTTTCCAGATGCATGGGTACATACGAATATTTAGTTATTCATGTGTGCGGGTGTTGTATGTGGGTATAAGGAAATTCTGTTACTTTGAAAACTTGGAATAATAGACTAATGGAAATGAAGATCCAACAACAATTGTGCTTCGTCAGTTATCGGAATGTAAATTGAGATTTGGTTTGCGTCTTGATTATTTGAATATAAATTGGGATGAAATTGTTTGTTCAAGCAGGAATTCTGTAATATTTTTGGAGAAGACTAGTCTATTATAGTCTAGTTTACAGTCTAATTTACAGTATTGTCTAGAATTTAGTCTATAGTCTAGTCTATAGTCTAGTCTATATTCCAGTATATAGTCTAGTCTATAGTCTAGACTATAGTCCAGTCTATATTCTAGTCTATAGTCTAGACTATAATCTAGTCTATAGTCTAGTCTAAAGTTTAGTCTATAGTCTAGTCTATAGTCTAGTATATAGTCTAGTCTAGACTAGAGTCTATAATCTATAGTCTAGACTAGACTATAGACTAGACTATAGATTAGACTATAGACTAGACTGGACTATAGTCTATAATCTATAGTCTAAAATCTATAGTCTATAATCTATAGTCTATAGTCTAATCTAGTCTATAGTCTAGTCTATAGTCCAGTCTATAGTCTAGTCTATAGTCTAGTCTATAGTCCTAGTCTATAGTCTAGTCTATAGTCTAGTCTATAGTCTAGTCTATAGTCTAGTCTATAGTCTAGTCTATAGTCTAGTCTATAGTCTAGTCTATAGTCTAGTCTATAGTCTAGTCTATAGTCTAGTCTATAGTCTAGTCTATAGTCTAGTCTATAGTCTAGTCTATAGTCTAGTCTATAGTCTAGTCTATAGTCTAGTCTATAGTCTAGTCTAGTCTAGTCTAGTCTATAGTCTAGTCTATAGTCTAGTCTATAGTCTAGTCTATAGTCTAGTCTATAGTCTAGTATTAGTAGTCTAGTAGTCTATAGTCTAGTCTATAGTCTAGTCTATAGTCTAGTCTATAGTCTAGTCTATAGTCTAGTCTATAGTCTAGTCTATAGTCTAGTCTATAGTCTAGTCTATAGTCTAGTCTATAGTCTAGTCTAGTTTAGTCTATAGTCTAGTCTATAGTCTAGTCTATAGTCTAGTCTAGTCTATAGTCTAGTCTAGTCTATAGTCTAGTCTAGTCTAGTCTAGTAGTCTAGTCTAGTCTAGTCTAGTCTAGTCTAGTCTAGTCTATAGTCTAGTCTAGTCTATAGTCTAGTCTATAGTCTAGTCTATAGTCTAGTCTATAGTCTAGTCTATAGTCTAGTCTATAGTCTAGTCTATAGTCTAGTCTATAGTCTAGTCTATAGTCTAGTCTATAGTCTAGTCTATAGTCTAGTCTATAGTCTAGTCTATAGTCTAGTCTATAGTCTAGTCTATAGTCTAGTCTATAGTCTAGTCTAAAGTCTAGTCTATAGTCTAGTCTATAGTCTAGTCTATAGTCTAGTCTATAGTCTAGTCTATAGTCTAGTCTATAGTCTAGTCTATAGTCTAGTCTATAGTCTAGTCTATAGTCTAGTCTATAGTCTAGTATAGTCTAGTCTATAGTCTAGTCTATAGTCTAGTCTATAGTCTAGTCTATAGTCTAGTCTATAGTCTAGTATAGTCTAGTCTATAGTCTAGTCTATAGTCTAGTCTATAGTCTAGTCTATAGTCTAGTCTATAGTCTAGTCTATAGTCTAGTCTATAGTCTAGTCTATAGTCTAGTCTATAGTCTAGTCTATAGTCTAGTCTATAGTCTAGTCTATAGTCTAGTCTATAGTCTAGTCTATAGTCTAGTCTATAGTCTAGTCTATAGTCTAGTCTATAGTCTAGTCTATAGTCTAGTCTATAGTCTAGTCTATAGTCTAGTCTATAGTCTAGTCTATAGTCTAGTCTATAGTCTAGTCTATAGTCTAGTCTATAGTCTAGTCTATAGTCTAGTCTATAGTCTAGTCTATAGTCTAGTCTATAGTCTAGTCTATAGTCTAGTCTATAGTCTAGTCTAGTCTATAGTCTAGTCTATAGTCTAGTCTATAGTCTAGTCTATAGTCTAGTCTATAGTCTAGTCTATAGTCTAGTCTATAGTCTAGTAGATAGTCTAGTCTATAGTCTAGTCTATAGTCTAGTCTATAGTCTAGTCTATAGTCTAGTCTATAGTCTAGTCTATAGTCTAGTCTATAGTCTAGTCTATAGTCTAGTCTATAGTCTAGTCTATAGTCTAGTCTATAGTCTAGTCTATAGTCTAGTCTATAGTCTAGTCTATAGTCTAGTCTATAGTCTAGTCTATAGTCTAGTCTATAGTCTAGTCTATAGTCTAGTCTCTATAGTCTAGTCTATAGTCTAGTCTATAGTCTAGTCTATAGTCTAGTCTATAGTCTAGTCTATAGTCTAGTCTATAGTCTAGTCTATAGTCTAGTCTAGTCTAGTCTATGTCTAGTCTATGTCTAGTCTATAGTCTAGTCTAAAGTCTAGTCTATAGTCTAGTCTATAGTCTAGTCTATAGTCTAGTCTAGTCTAAAGTCTAGTCTATAGTCTATAGTCTAGTCTATAGTCTAGTCTAAAGTCTAGTCTATAGTCTAGTATATAGTCTAGTCTATAGTCTAGTCTATAGTCTAGTCTATAGTCTAGTCTATAGTCTAGTCTATAGTCTAGTCTATAGTCTAGTCTATAGTCTAGTCTATAGTCTAGTCTATAGTCTAGTCTATAGTCTAGTCTATCGTACTAGTCTATAGTCTAGTCTATAGTCTAGTCTATAGTCTAGTCTATAGTCTAGTCTATAGTCTAGTCTATAGTCTGGTCTATAGTCTAGTCTAGCTATAGTCTAGTCTATAGTCTAGTCTATAGTCTAGTCTATAGTCTAGTCTATAGTCTAGTCTATAGTCTAGTCTATAGTCTAGTCCTAGTCTAATAGTCTAGTCTATAGTCTAGTCTATAGTCTAGTCTATAGTCTAGTCTATAGTCTAGTCTATAGTCTAGTCACTAGTTCTCTAGTATAGTCTAGTCTAGTCTATAGTCTCGTCTATAGTCTAGTCTATAGTCTAGTCTATAGTCTAGTCTATAGTCTAGTCTATAGTCTAGTCTATAGTCTAGTCTAAGTCTAGTCTATGTCTAGTCTATAGTCTAGTCTATAGTCTAGTCTATAGTCTAGTCTATAGTCTAGTCTATAGTCTAGTCTATAGTCCTAGTCTATAGTCTAGTCTATAGTCTAGTCTATAGTCTAGTCTATAGTCTAGTCTATAGTCTGTTATAGTCTAGTCTATAGTCTAGTCTATAGTCTAGTCTTAGTCTAGTCCTATAGTCTAGTCTTAGTGTAGCTCTAGTCTAGTCTAGGTCTATAGTCCTAGTCTATAGGTCTAGTCTATAGTCTAGTCTATAGGTCTAGTCTATAGTCTAGTCTATAGTCTAGTCTATAGTCTAGTCTATAGTCTAGTCTATAGTCTAGTTATAGTCTAGTCTATAGTCTAGTATATAGTCTAGTCTATAGTTATGTCTAAGTCTAGTCTATAGTTAGTTCTATAGTCTAGTCTATGCTAGTCTATAGTCTAGTCTATAGTCTAGTCTATAGTCTAGTCTATAGTCTAGTTCTATGTCTATAGTCTAGTCTATAGTCTAGCTCTATAGTCTAGTCTCTGTCTAGCTATAGTCTAGTCTCTAGTCTAGTCTATTAGTCTAGTCTATAGTCTAGTTATAGTCTAGTGGCTAGTCTATAGTCTAGTCTATAGTCTAGTCTATAGTCTAGTCTATAGTCTAGTCTTATAGTCTGTCTATAGTCTAGCTCTATAGTTAGTCTATGTCTAGGTTATCGTCTCGTTATAGATAGTAATATCGTCTAGTCTATAGTCAGGTCTATAGTCTAGTCTATTAGTCTAGGTCTATAGTCTAGTCTTAATAGTCTAGTCTATAGTCTAGTCTATTAGTCTAGTCTAAGTCTAGTCTATAGTCTAGTCTATAGTCTAGTCTATAGTCTAGTCTATAGTCTAGCTCTATATTCAGTCTATAGTCTAGTCTATAGTCTCGTCTATAGTCTAGTCTATAGTCTAGTCTATAGTCTAGTCTTTCGTCTAGTCTATAGTCTAGTCTATAGTCTAGTCTATAGTCTAGTCTATAGTCTAGTCTAGTCTATAGTCTAGTCTATAGTCTAGTCTATAGTCTAGTCTATAGTCTAGTCTATCGTCTAGTCTATCGTCTAGTCTATAGTCTAGTCTATCGTCTAGTCTATCGTCTAGTCTATCGTCTAGTCTATCGTCTAGTCTATAGTCTAGTCTATAGTCTAGTCTATCGTCTAGTCTATCGTCTAGTCTATAGTCTAGTCTATCGTCTAGTCTATAGTCTAGTCTATAGTCTAGTCTATAGTCTAGTCTATAGTCTAGTCTATCGTCTAGTCTATAGTCTAGTCTATAGTCTAGTCTATAGTCTAGTCTATAGTCTAGTCTATAGCTTAGTCTATAGTCTAGTCTATAGTCTAGTCTATAGTCTAGTCTATAGTCTAGTCTATAGTCTAGTCTATAGTCTAGTCTATAGTCTAGTCTATAGTCTAGTCTATAGTCTAGTCTCAGTCATAGTCATAGTCTATAGTCTAGTCTAGTCTATAGTCTAGTTATAGTAGTCTATAGTCTAGTCTATTAAGTCTAGTCTAGTCTAAGTCTAGTCTATAGTCTATAGTCAGTCTAGTATCTAGTCTAGTCTATAGTCTAGTCTAGTCTATAGTCTAGTCTATAAGTCTAGTCTATAGTCTAGTCTATAGTCTAGTCTATAGTCTAGTCTATAGTCTAGTCTATAGTCTAGTCTATAGTCTAGTCTATAGTCTAGTCTATAGTCTAGTCTATAGTCTAGGTCTATAGTCTAGTCTAATAGTCTAGCTCTAGTTAGTCTATAGGTCTAGTCTATAGTATAGTCTATAGTCTAGTCTATAGTCTAGTCTATAGTCTAGTCTATAGTCTAGTCTATAGTCTAGTATATAGTCTAGTCTATTAGTCTAGTCTATAGTCTAGTCTATAGTCGAGTCTATAGTCTAGTCTATAGTCTAGTCTAGTCTAGTCTATAGTTCGTATTAGTCTAGTCTATAGTCTAGTCTATAGTCTAGTCTATAGTCTAGTCTATAGTCTAGTCTATAGTCTAGTCTATAGTCTAGTCTATAGTCTAGTCTATAGTCTAGTCTATAGTCTAGTCTATAGTCTAGTCTATAGTCTAGTCTATAGTCTAGTCTATAGTCTAGTCTATAGTCTAGTCTATAGTCTAGTCTATAGTCTAGTCTATAGTCTAGTCTATAGTCTAGTCTATAGTCTAGTCTATAGTCTAGTCTATAGTCTAGTCTATAGTCTAGTCTATAGTCTAGTCTATAGTCTAGTCTATAGTCTAGTCTAGTCTATATTTTAGTCTTTAGTCTAGTCTGTATTCCAGTATATAGTCTAGTATATAGTCCAATATATAATCTATAGAATATGCTATAATACTGTCTATAGTCTGACCCATGGCCTAGCCGGTCAAATTTTGTTTCCGTTAGTCCGGGATTATTAGTGGACAATTTGATTTCTTTAACTTCAGACTGTCATTCTCCCCAAACCAATAAGTGTGAGTGTAATTGCATGTGTGTGCTCTTTTGAATGCCCATCACATTTAAATTTGTATCTTTGTATCATTTACCTCGGTAGGCCTATGTTGTTAACTAATTATACATGTTTTCAAAGGAATGTATCTTGTAGGCATATTTTTGGGGGTTTGCTTTTCGTTTTTATTTGTTTTAAACATATTTTAAGTTTTTTGTTGTTGTTTTTTTTTCTTTAGATTCATTGTCATTGTTTAAAAGTGTGAGCTTTGTCTGGGTAGAAATTGTTAAAGACAAAAAAGACAAACAGTATCGAATGAATTGTTAGTGTAATACAAAATATTATAACGGCAATGTTCTGTTTATTGTAGCTGTCTGTTGTTGTTGCTGGATTATTTATGAGGTGATGATATTTCGGTCTTTTTATGCCAGAAATAACTCTTTTGTTTTTAAGTTGACAGTAGAGGTAACAGATATATACAGGTATTACATATGTACATATGTATGTGTGGTAGTATGTAAATATTATTTTAAGTTATTTAAAGCTTATTGCACAGTGTTTATATTAGGAAATAAAGTTTAGGAGATTTTCAGGACGAAACAAACTTAAATTTGAAGTTAAACTGAAGATGCTAACAACACATATACTTTTCTAAAGGACTGAGCAGCGCTGTATCCGAATCTTGATAGAAAAATCCGAATACGATGATGAAGAAGTTCTGAAGATGAATTCTGGGTTAACAATTTGTTGGCCTGTGTAATTTAAAACATTTCCTTCTTGCATTAAATATCATTGTGACGATCTAGATCAATCGCTTTTACATACCATTATAGAAAATCTGTTAGAATTCGCTTAAATTTTGAAATTTCTTTCGTTTCATAACACTGTGCTTTTCTTTTAAAACAAAAATTTAAAGTAAAACCTCGACAATCAAAAGTGAAATTAAATTATTAAAGTTTATCTTATTTTCACTGCCGCACTCGTTAAAACAAGAAAAAGAAACAAATTTTAAACCGCAAAATAAACAACCTTGATTTTAAATATTCTTTTGAGGCAATGTTTACAATAACCTACACCACTACAGAGGAAGAGGGGGTATTATGCGTTTGGGCTGATGTTTGTTACAATCATAAAAAGGCATCTCAAATATCAATCGGCTCAGAATCTAAATCTTTCTAGTGCGATTAAGTCATGTCCGTTTGTCAGAAACATTTAATGACGATTTTTCATGTTGGAACTGTTGTTCGAGAAATAGATCCACTGTGATAACCCGAAGCATAAGAGGTCGTATGTGAAGCCTGCAATGTAATGCTCTGTATTTGTTGGGCCTAAGATCCCATCTATTATGAACTACCGAAATTTGGTGAAATCATCACTCGGAACTTGTACAGAATGCTTGGAATGATTTGATCTGCTAACTATGGGAACTGATAGCGTACAGGGCAGAGTTTCGGACTTTGCCTTGCTCCATTTACATATTGAAAAGGCCCCTTCGGTTTAATCCAAAGTCGGCCATGCCTGACTATATTTTCTTTTTGTTTTTATTTAAATTAATTTAAATTGCTACAAGTTGAAAAAAAACATAAAACAAAAAGAAAACACTTTTGATTTCTTCAATTTTTTTAAATTAGTTTCTTGTTTTAGTTAATCTGCTTTTTGTCAAGTCAAAATTTACTCACTTTATAAATATTGAAAGTTTTCTTCATTGTCTGACTATCCGTCTGTGTCGCCGTTCATTTGACAGACTTTGTTAAATGCGGCATTAACAAAAACAAAATTTTATGTAAATACCTCTTAGTATAAAAATAAATGTTAAATTTTTAACATCTTTTCATAATTTCGTTTTCCGTAATGTCAACCAACTTATGATTGTATACATGTGTAAAAAATGAATGCATGTATGTGCGCATGTAAGATTATGATTATAACGGTAAGAGCTTCTGTTAAT
Organism: Lucilia sericata; assembly: GCF_015586225.1. Classification (NCBI taxonomy): domain Eukaryota; kingdom Metazoa; phylum Arthropoda; class Insecta; order Diptera; family Calliphoridae; genus Lucilia; species Lucilia sericata. The sequence goes on along the minus strand of NW_023995079.1, from coordinate 100,002 downwards.
ATAAATATGTATGTAGTTTTTGTTGTACTACATACCTGAAATATACCAAACATATTGTTAAACAGGCATGGAAAATTTAGTACTTATGTAAATACTTTTTGATATCGAAATATACCGCGCTACTCCACAATATTTTAGGAACTTTTGATAAGTAGTCCACATAGCACTTAATAGATCAGTCTGTAATCAAGTCTATAATGCAGTCTATTGTGTAGTCTATAGTCTAGTCTATAGTTAGTCTATAGTTTAGTCTATAGTCTAGTCTATAGTTTAGTCTATAGTTTAGTCTATAGTTTAGTCTATAGTTTAGTCAATAGTTTAGTCTATAGTTTAGTCTATAGTTTAGTCTATAGTCTAGTCTATAGTCTAGTCTATAGTCTAGTCTATAGTCTAGTCTATAGTCTAGTCTATAGTCTAGTCTATAGTCTAGTCTATAGTCTAGTCTATAGTCTAGTCTATAGTCTAGTCTATAGTCTAGTCTATAGTCTAGTCTATAGTCTAGTCTATAGTCTAGTCTATAGTCTAGTCTATAGTCTAGTCTATAGTCTAGTCTATAGTCTAGTCTATAGTCTAGTCTATAGTCTAGTCTATAGTCTAGTCTATAGTCTAGTCTATAGTCTAGTCTATAGTCTAGTCTATAGTCTAGTCTATAGTCTAGTCTATAGTCTAGTCTATAGTCTAGTCTATAGTCTAGTCTATAGTCTAGTCTATAGTCTAGTCTATAGTCTAGTCTATAGTCTAGTCTATAGTCTAGTCTATAGTCTAGTCTATAGTCTAGTCTATAGTCTAGTCTATAGTCTAGTCTATAGTCTAGTCTATAGTCTAGTCTATAGTCTAGTCTATAGTCTAGTCTATAGTCTAGTCTATAGTCTAGTCTATAGTCTAGTCTATAGTCTAGTCTATAGTCTAGTCTATAGTCTAGTCTATAGTCTAGTCTATAGTCTAGTCTATAGTCTAGTCTATAGTCTAGTCTATAGTCTAGTCTATAGTCTAGTCTATAGTCTAGTCTATGGTCTAGTCTATAGTCTAGTCTATAGTCTAGTCTATAGTCTAGTCTATAGTCTAGTCTATAGTCTAGTCTATAGTCTAGTCTATAGTCTAGTCTATAGTCTAGTCTATAGTCTAGTCTATAGTCTAGTCTATAGTCTAGTCTATAGTCTAGTCTATAGTCTAGTCTATAGTCTAGTCTATAGTCTAGTCTATAGTCTAGTCTATAGTCTAGTCTATAGTCTAGTCTATAGTCTAGTCTATAGTCTAGTCTATAGTCTAGTCTATAGTCTAGTCTATAGTCTAGTCTATAGTCTAGTCTATAGTCTAGTCTATAGTCTAGTCTATAGTCTAGTCTATAGTCTAGTCTATAGTCTAGTCTATAGTCTAGTCTATAGTCTAGTCTATAGTCTAGTCTATAGTCTAGTCTATAGTCTAGTCTAGTCTATAGTCTAGTCTATAGTCTAGTCTATAGTCTAGTCTATAGTCTAGTCTATAGTCTAGTCTATAGTCTAGTCTATAGTCTAGTCTATAGTCTAGTCTATAGTCTAGTCTATAGTCCAGTATATTGTCTAGTCTATAGTCTAGCCTATAGTCCTGTCTAGACTAGTTAATTCTTGTTTTTTGTCTATAGTCTTATCTGGACTAGTTAAAATCATGTTTTTTGTCTATAGTCAAGTCTAGAGACTTGAGTTTGTGGTCTAGTCTGTATTCTAGTCTATAGTTTAGTATATAGTGTTATCTATAGTGGAATCTATAGTCTAGTCTAGTCTAGTCTATGGGCTAGTATATAGTCTAGTAAAGTATATTGTCTAGTATATAGTGTTGTCTATTGTGTAGTCTATAATCTAGTCTGTGGTCTAGTTTATAGTCTAGTCTATAGTCAGTAGAATGGTTTATAGTCTAGTCTATAGTCTAGTATATTATCTAGTCTGAAGTCTAGTCTATAGTGTTGTCTGTGGTTTAGTCTATAGTCTAGTCTATGATCTAGTCTATAGTCTAGTCTATGATCTAGTCTATACTCTAGTCTATAGTTTAGTCTGTACTCTATAGTCCAGTTTATAGTCTAGTCGATAGTCTAATCTCTAGTCTAGTCTGTAGTCCATTCTACAGTCTATTTCAAAATTGGTGGTAGTACTATAAAACTTAAGAAGTACAATTTCAAAATTTAAATTTTCCATTCCTGTTGTAAATGTATAATATTATACAAAAATACATACATATTTACATTGTACATAAATAAATAATTATGCTTGTTAGTGTTAAAGATGCTCTTCAATAATTTTTAATGTACTCACTGTTTGTTCGTCGTTCTCAGTTCTCTGTGTTCTTGTTTTTGTTATTACTAGTAAAAATACTTGTCGTACATTGTTATTGTTTCTGCCTGGTTGCGTTGAGATTTCGGTTTGATTTCTTACGGTAATTTTTATGTATTAATGTTTGTTGTTAATTCATGTTTTTTTGTTTGTTGTTATTGTTGCTGTATACAACCCGAGTTGATGAGATCTTAAGTGACCATATAATTGATGTTTACATTTGTCTTACAATTACTCACACGCATCATACATTCACGCATCGGAGTTTTGTTCATGGGTAGTTGATTTAAATTGTAAGTATTTCCCTGAGGGAAATACGAGGAAGTAGGCAGAGTTTATAGGACTTATGGAGATTCAAGGGCCTTAAGTACCATTGTTTTTTAAAGGTTGTTTTAAATTGCATTAAATTGAAAGTTGGAAACGGATCCGAACAAATACTCCTAGATGGGTATCAGAAAAACCATTAACAGTAGGGAAATCCATTGACAGTGCTCTATGAAGCTATTATCGACCGATATTCAAATATTTATTTTTCTGGACGTAGTTTCAGAGAATTTTTCAATAAATGTCCCTAAAGAGTGATATCTGGTATAACATCATTCCCTAGATGTAAGTGTATACAATTTGCTATTAAAGGATCCCAATTTCCACCATCGAGTCTAATATAGTAATTAATTTACACTAGTGACTAGACTATTCTATTGACTAAACTATTAACTAAATTATATACTAGTCTACGGACTGGTCTGTCCACTAGAATTTACTCCAGACTAATGTCTAGTATAAGGACAAGGATATTTTATTGATCATTCTATTGATTAGTCTATGGAGTAATCTAGTGACTAATTTTACTACGTTTTTCGACATATGTTAGCTTAAATGAATCAGTTCGGTACTGGTTACCTGTAATGGTCTGTTCAGATTTCAGCAGCAGATGGATCGTTTTTGGTCACACCAAATTAAAACATTACTTTAGTCACTAAAGTTTAGTGCAATGGATATTTTGCTTTGGTGCTGCCGAATCGACTAGTAGGCCGGGCATCCCCTGGAATAATTCGGTGTAAAAATTATTTTCTCTTATAGTGTTCAGTAGCATTTCGGGCACGCCAAATCGTTTTTCAAGATCTCTCGGGTTCGATTCGTTTGACAGCAATCTTCATGGAGCAATGCCTTTAATTATTGATCAACAAATCAAATCCTCATGTCGAGTGTATGGGACACATAGTGAATGTATATAACAAATACAGTAAAAAGGCCCCTGCTTTTTTAAAGCCCTTGTTACTTTATGGTCAGTTCCACAATTTCATTATTAGAGGTTTATTTCTAATACAATTTTTTTTCGTTTGAATTTTTTATTATTGCAACTATTGAGAGTTTCAGGTTGTGATGTTAATTATGTTGGTAAGTTAGATATTAAAGTGTTGGTCATCTAATAAGCCACGCCTTTGTCATCCAATATAGATATTTCTGGGAAAAACTGAAGATATATGTTTTCATTTCAAAATCTATTTTAAGTAAGAAATCGAAGTGTTTCTTTTGACTTTAGTTTTTGCAGGAAAATGAACTTTAAAAGGAAACATTTATTTTAGGGTATTGTTTCAAGGAAATAAACTTGATTTTGTGAGACGATGAGTTTCTCCAGAAAATGGAATTAAATCGAATACATATTTTTGTTATTTTGAGGATTTATGTTTTCAAGCAAACAAAAAAAACAGATTTCTAGTGAAAAATTTGGTCTTTTTTGGCTCTATTGTCTTTTATTTTCCTTGAAATTTAGACATTTATTCAGAAAAATTTACTTTTGTGTCTTTAGTCTGAAAATCTATTTCTGGTGTATTTAAAATTAGTAAGAGATCTTTGTCTGTTTGGCTCTAAGGTCTTGCCGCTTACAGGAAAATGTTAAAGCTCATTTTCCTAAAAATAGATTTTACAATAACATTGTGATCACTGATGTAGTTTTGCTCTTGGACGAAGTAAAGGTGTGCTATTTAGCTGACCAACTCTGTTTTTTATTCAATTATTTATGAATGAGTTTTTAATTTGTTGAATTTGTGTGCTTCTTTCAAAAAAAAATTGTCATTTTTTTATTACTGACCCTATTCATCACTTCAAATTTAATTCAAAAGTAAGACATGCGACTTTACTTACATATGAATGGCAAGTTAATTGGTTTGATCTTGTGCAAATTTTTAATACTAAGCAAGTAAAGCTTGAAATTGGATCTTTGATTAATTATGACACGCTGACTACGTCGACCAAAGTTTTAGAAACTTGCTGAACATTCTAGACTAGACTATAGACAGACTATAGACTAGACTATAGACTAGACTATAGACTAGACTATAGACCAGACTATAGACTAGACTATAGACTATATACTAGACTATAGACTAGACTATAGACTAGACTATAGACTAGACTAAAGACTAGACTATAGACTAGACTATAGACTAGATTATAGACTAGACTATAGACTAGACTATAGACTAGACTATAGACTAGACTATAGACTAGACTATAGACTAGACTATAGACCAGACTATAGACTAGACTATAGACTAGACTATAGACTAGACTATAGACTAGACTATAGACTAGACTATAGACTAGACTATAGACTAGACTATAGACTAGACTATAGACTAGACTATAGACTATAGACTAGACTATAGACTAGACTATAGGCTAGACTATAGACTAGACTATAGACTGGACTATAGACTAGACTATAGACTGGACTATAGACTAGACTATAGACTAGACTATAGACTAGACTATAGACTAGACTATAGACTAGACTATAGACTAGATAGACTAGACTATAGATAGACTATAGACTAGACTATAGACTAGACTAGACTAGACTATAGACTAGACTATAGACTAGACTATAGACTAGACTATAGACTAGACTATAGACTAGACTATAGACTAGACTATAGACTAGACTATAGACTAGACTATAGACTAGACTATAGACTAACTATAGACCAGACTATAGACTAGACTATAGACTAGATATAGACTAGACAATAGACTAGACTATAGACTAGACTATAGACTAGACTATAGACTAGACTATAGACTAGACTATAGACTAGACTATAGACTAGACTATAGACTAGACTATAGACTAGCTATAGACTAGACTATAGACTAGACTATAGACTAGACTATAGACTAGACTATAGACTAGACTATAGACTAGACTATAGACTAGACTATAGACTAGACTATAGACTAGACTATAGACTAGACTATAGACTAGACTATAGACTAGACTATAGACTAGACTATAGACTAGACTATAGACTAGACTATAGACTAGACTATAGACTAGACTATAGACTAGACTATAGACTAGACTATAGACTAGACTATAGACTAGACTATAGACTAGACTATAGACTAGACTATAGACTAGACTATAGACTAGACTATAGACTAGACTATAGACTACTAGACTAGACTATAGACTAGACTATAGACTAGACTATAGACTAGACTATAGACTAGACTCTAGTCTAGTCTATAGTCTAGTCTATAGTCTAGTCTATAGTCTAGTCTATAGTCTAGTCTATAGTATAGAGTAGACTATAGACTAGACTATAGACTAGACTATAGACTAGACTATAGACTAGACTATAGACTAGACTAGACTATAGACTAGACTATGACTAGACTATAGATAGACTATAGACTAGACTATAGACTAGACTATAGACTAGACTATAGACTAGACTATAGACTAGACTATAGACTAGACTATAGACTAGACTATAGACTAGACTATAGACTAGACTATAGACTAGACTATAGACTAGACTATAGACTAGACTATAGACTAGACTATAGACTAGACTATAGACTAGACTATAGACTAGACTATAGACTAGACTATAGACTAGACTATAGACTATAGACTAGACATAGACTAGACTATAGACTAGACTATAGACTAGACTATAGACTAGACTATAGACTAGACTATAGACTAGACTATAGACTAGACTATAGACTAGACTATAGACTAGACTATAGACTAGACTATAGACTAGACTATAGACAAGACTATAGACTAGACTATAGCTATAGACTAGACTATAGACTATAGACTAGACTATAGACTAGACTATAGACTAGACTATAGACTAGACTATAGACTAGACTATAGACTAGACTATAGATAGACTATAGACTATAGACTAGACTATAGACTAGACTATAGACTAGACTATAGACTAGACTATAGACTAGACTATAGACTAGACTATAGACTAGACTATAGACTAGACTATAGACTAGACTATAGACTAGACTATAGACTAGACTATAGACTAGACTATAGACTAGACTATAGACTAGACTATAGACTAGACTATAGACTAGACTATAGACTAGACTATAGACTAGACTATAGACTAGACTATAGACTAGACTATAGACTAGACTATAGAAGACTATAGACTAGACTATAGACTAGACTATAGACTAGACTATAGACTAGACTATAGACTAGACTATAGACTAGACTATAGACTAGACTATAGACTAGATATAGACTAGACTAGAGACTATAGACTAGACTATAGACTAGACTATAGACTAGACTATAGACTAGACTATAGACTAGACTATAGACTAGACTATAGACTAGACTATAGACTAGACTATAGACTAGACTATAGACTAGACTATAGATAGACTATAGACTAGACTATAGACTAGACTATAGACTAGACTATAGACTAGACTATAGACTAGACTATAGACTAGACTATAGACTAGACTATAGACTAGACTATAGACTAGACTATAGACTAGACTATAGACTAGACTATAGACTAGACTATAGACTAGACTATAGACTAGACTATAGACTAGACTATAGACTAGACTATAGACTAGACTATAGACTAGACTATAGACTAGACTATAGACTAGACTATAGACTAGACTATAGACTAGACTATAGACTAGACTATAGACTAGACTATAGACTAGACTATAGACTAGACTATAGACTAGACTATAGACTAGACTATAGACTAGACTATAGACTAGACTATAGACTAGACTATAGACTAGACTATAGACTAGACTATAGACTAGACTATAGACTAGACTATAGACTAGACTATAGACTAGACTATAGACTAGACTATAGACTAGACTATAGACTAGACTATAGACTAGACTATAGACTAGACTATAGACTAGACTATAGACTAGACTATAGACTAGACTATAGACTAGACTATAGACTAGACTATAGACTAGACTATAGACTAGACTATAGACTAGACTATAGACTAGACTATAGACTAGACTATAGACTAGACTATAGACTAGACTATAGACTAGACTATAGACTAGACTATAGACTAGACTATAGACTAGACTATAGACTAGACTATAGACTAGACTATAGACTAGACTATAGACTAGACTATAGACTAGACTATAGACTAGACTATAGACTAGACTATAGACTAGACTATAGACTAGACTATAGACTAGACTTAGACTAGACTATAGACTAGACTATAGACTAGACTATAGACTAGACTATAGACTAGACTATAGACTAGACTATAGACTAGACTATAGACTAGACTATAGACTAGACTATAGACTAGACTATAGACTAGACTATAGACTAGACTATAGACTAGACTATAGACTAGACTATAGACTAGACTATAGACTAGACTATAGACTAGACTATAGACTAGACTATAGACTAGACTATAGACTAGACTAGACTATAGACTAGACTATAGACTAGACTATAGACTAGACTATAGACTAGACTATAGACTAGACTATAGACTAGACTATAGACTAGACTATAGACTAGACTATAGACTAGACTATAGACTAGACTATAGACTAGACTATAGACTAGACTATAGAGACTAGACTATAGACTAGACTATAGACTAGACTATAGACTAGACTATAGACTAGACTATAGACTAGACTATAGACTAGACTATAGACTAGACTATAGACTAGACTATAGACTAGACTATAGACTAGACTATAGACTAGACTATAGACTAGACTATAGACTAGACTAGACTAGACTATAGACTAGACTATAGACTAGACTATAGACTAGACTATAGACTAGACTATAGACTAGACTATAGACGAGACTATAGACTAGACTATAGACTAGACTATAGACTAGACTATAGACGAGACTATAGACTAGACTATAGACTAGACTATAGACTAGACTATAGACTAGACTATAGACTAGACTATAGACTAGACTATAGACTAGACTATAGACTAGACTATAGACTAGACTATAGACTAGACTATAGACTAGACTATAGACTAGACTATAGACTAGACTATAGACTAGACTATAGACTAGACTATAGACTAGACTATAGACTAGACTATAGACTAGACTATAGACTAGACTATAGACTAGACTATATACTAGACTTAGACTAGACTATAGACTAGACTATAGACTAGACTATAGACTAGACTATAGACTAGACTATAGACTAGACTATAGACTAGACTATAGACTAGACTATAGACTAGACTATAGACTAGACTATAGACTAGACTATAGACTAGACTATAGACTAGACTATAGACTAGACTAGACTAGACTATAGACTAGACTATAGACTAGACTATAGACTAGACTATAGACTAGACTATAGACTAGACTATAGACTAGACTATAGACTAGACTATAGACTAGACTATAGACTAGACTATAGACTAGACTATAGACTAGACTATAGACTAGACTATAGACTAGACTATAGACTAGACTATAGACTAGACTATAGACTAGACTATAGACTAGACTATAGACTAGACTATAGACTAGACTATAGACTAGACTATAGGACTATAGGACTAGACGTAGACTAGGACTATAGACTAGACTATAGACTAGACTATAGACTAGACTATAGACTAGACTATAGACTAGACTATAGACTAGACTATGACTAGACTATAGGGACTATACTTAGACTAGGACTATAGACTAGACTATAGACAGACTATAGACTAGACTATAGACTAGACTATAGACTAAGACTATAGACTAGACTATAGACTAGACTAGTAGACTAGACTATAGACTAGACTATAGACGAGACTATAGACTAGACTATAGACGAGACTATACATACACTTTACTATAGAATGGACTGTAGTCTAGACTATAAACTAGACTATAGGGTAAACTAGATAGACTGTGGACTAGATTATAGTATTCAAATTGAATTCGGAATTGTTCATGGCTTGGTATATATGTATATGATTTCATCTTTCTTTCAATCTGACTCATAATCGGTTTGTATCGTTTTTTTTTATGTCAAGTCAAATTAAATCTGGAATAATCAGCTCTTAATCATAAAATTCTTTTTATCGTTTCAAAATTACATAAAAAATTAGTTTCATAACAAGTTCCAAATACATTCTGATTAATCACCCATTTTTTTTATTGCTGGCAGGTGTTAAACATAAAGTTTCTTAAACGACGACCTTTCTTTCTCCCACTAAGTAATTTTCTAACAAATCAAAATATTTCAAAATACCCAGTAATCAGCAGTATAGTTTGAAAAAACAATAACTGGATTAAGTCTACACAGTTTACGTAATATTTTGAAATTTCTTCCTAATCACTTTTAAATGCTGCTGGCAAAGAATCTTTTCTTATGCTAATTTCTTAACAATATCTACTAAATGAACAGAAAAAAAACGAAAGTTTTTCGCATTAATAAATAAACAACATAATAATAAACATTATTAAACATAATGTCATTGTCTCTTCTTGTCCACTTATTTATTTATGGATTTTATTACTTTCGGTGTCTGTCTGATTTTTATTGTTTTACTTTTAATTTTAAAACAATTTAAAGATTAATAAAAAATTCATGCCATTCTTAAAATACATTTCATTTTTATTTCATTTCATCTCATCACATTTCATTTTGTTGTCAATTTATTATTAATAATATTTTTTGTTGTACATTTTTTTTTGGTATGAAAATAATAAAATTTCACTTTTTTATGTTATTTTGGGGGATTTTGGTTGTCTTCCTTTGCGGTGTTGAAAATGTCAGAAGAAGACTTAAACATTTGTTATTTTTAAACATTTATTCATTGATACATTTTTACATTAAAATATTTGCATGACTTTTGAATTTTTGTAGAAAATTTTCTGAAGATCGATTGATTTTGGGAATTTTTATAGAAAATTTTTCTGAAGATTAATCGATCTTGAAGATTGTTATAACAATCTATTGATCTTGAGAATTTTATCGAACATTTTCTAAGATCGATCTTGAGAACTTTTATAGAACATTTTCTGAAGATCGCTCGATCTTAAGAACTTTTGAGAACAGTTTCTGAAGATCGATCGATCTTGAGAATTTCTATAGAACATTTTCTGAAGATTGATCGATCTTGAGAATTTCTATAGAACATTTTCTGAAGATCGATCGATCGATCTTGAGAATTTCTATAGAACATTTTCTGAAGATCGATCGATCGATCTTGAGAATTTCTATAGAATATTTTCTGAAGATCGATCGATCGATCTTGAGAATTTCTATAGAACATTTTCTGAAGATCGATCGATCGATCTTGAGAATTTCTATAGAACATTTTCTGAAGATCGATCGATCGATCTTGAGAATTTCTATAGAACATTTTCTGAAGATCGATCGATCGATCTTGAGAATTTCTATAGAACATTTTCTGAAGATCGATCGATCGATCTTGAGAATTTCTATAGAACATTTTCTGAAGATCGATCAATCGATCTTGAGAATTTCTATAGAACATTTTGTGAAGATCGATCGATCTTGAGAATTTCTATAGAACATTTTCTGAAGATCGATTGATCCTGAGAATTTCTATAGAACATTTTCTGAAGATTGATCGATCTTGAGAATTTCTATAGAACATTTTCTGAAGATCGATCAATATTGAGAATTTTTATAGAACATTTTCTGAAGGTCGATCGGTCTTGAAAATTTCTATAGACAATTTTCTGAAGATCGATCGATCTTGAGAATTTCTATAGAACATTGTCTGAAGATAGATAAAATAGATAAAAACCCATCGAACTTGAGAATTTTTAAAAAATCGAGCGATCTTGAGATTTTTTTTACAAAATTTTCTTAAAGTCGATCTTGAGAATTTTTATAGAACATTTTCTTCTAAAGATTCATGTACAGAAAATTTCTGCGAGATCTTTTGACTTTGAGAATATATAGAGAAAATTTTTCCGAGATTTTTTGGAAATATAATTTACAAAACAATATTATTCCATTAAAAATTGTATAAGAGTTTAAATTTCCAAGCCCTCTTTCTAAAAACCCACTGAATTATTTTAGTATTTACTCACTTCTTATGTATGAGTTTGTGTTTTTCTTTTAGTATCAAATTTAATGTCAAAAGAGTGGAGAAATTCAAATTATTTCAATGGTTTTGAAAAATTCATTTTTCGTCTTCTACTTTAATTTCATTTTTAATAATAAGAAGAAGAATATGTGGTGCAACAGCAGTTATAATTTTATACGTTTAGAAAATCCATTTCGTTTGTTTCGCGTTTAAATGGCCATAAATTGTGGACCATTTGAGCCAGCAGCCAGTCATCTAAACAACCAACTAACCAACAACAACAACGGTTTAGTCTATGTTAAAACAATTTAAACTTGTTTGGCATGTGTTAGTTTTTGTTTTGTTTGTTTTATGTACGGTTTTATGGTTGCATTCTTTAAGACAGTGGGCCTCAAATCGACGATCATTAGTAGTCAGTTCTATTTCACAAAAAACTATGGACCAGACTATAAGCAAAACTATAAACTACACTATTGCCTTGATTATAAAGAAGACTATAGCACAGATAATTCGCGAGACTATAGTCCAGACTATGGACCAGACTGTAGACCAGCCTATAGTCTGGAGTTTAGACTATAGACCAGACTATAGGCCAGATAATAGACTTGATTATGGACCAGACTGTAGACTAGACTGTAGACCAGACTATTATTGTCCTGACTATAGACTACAGATCAGACTGTAGACCAAACTATAACACAGACGAGACTATAGTCCGGACTATGAACCATACTGCAGACCAGGATATAGTCTAGAGTTTACACTATAAACCAGACTATAGGCCAGACAATAGACTTGACTTTAGACCAGACTACAGACCAGAGTAGAGACTAGATTATAGACCAGACTATTATTGACTATTTACCAGTCTATAGTCTAAACTAGAGACTAGACCATACATTGAACAGACTGTAGACAAAACAACATACTATAGACAAAACTATAGTCCAGAATATTGATCAGAATTTAGACCAGACAATAATAAAGACTATAGTCCACACTAGAGACTAGACTTTAGATCAGATTGTAGACAAGACTACAGATGACTATTATCCGACTATAGACCAAAGCTATTGTAAAGACTGTAGACATTCATAGAGTCTAGACTAGAGACATCCATACAGACCAGACTACAGAATAGACTATATTCCAAACTATAGATCAGACTACAGACCAGATGGACCATAGATCAGAATATAGTCCAAACTATAGACTAGACCACAGATCATACTGTAGACCAGACTACAGTTCAGACTAACTATAGACTAGACAGATGGACCATAGACCTGAATATAGACCACTGATCATACTCTAGACCAGACTTCAGTTCAGACTAGCTATAGTCCAGACTGTAGATCAGACTATAAACCGAAGTATAGTCGAGACTAGTCTAGTATAGATTTGGGTATAGAACGGACTATGGATCAGACTGTTGTTCAGACTATAGTACGGCCTAAAGACTATATACGAGACTAAAGACCAGACTATAGACTAGGCTCTAGAGCAGACTATAGACAATATAGTACAACAGACTACAATTCCAACTATAGACTAGACTATAGATCGGACTATGCATCGAACTATAGACCAGATAATAGTTCAAACTATAGAGTATACCATAGATCATACTATAGACTACACTATAGTTATGACTATAGACTAGGCAAAAGAATAGGTACTAGACTGGACTACACTCCAGACTGTTGGCCAGACAATAGATTAGACTATAGACTAGCCTAAGGATCAGACTACAGACAAGACACCACACCCTATAGACCATGCTATAGTCCAGACTAAAGACTAGATTTAAGATCAGTCTATATAAAAGGCTCTAGCACGGACTATAGACGAATTTATAGTCCAGACTAGAGACTAGACTTTAGATCAGACTGTAGACAAGATTGTATACCATACTATGGACCAGACTACAGACAGGACTATAATCCGACTATAGATTAGACTATATACCAGAGCTATTGTAGAGAATATAGACATCCATACAGACTAGACTATAGTCCAAACTGTAGATCAGACTATAGACCAGACTATAGATTAGACTACCGACCAGACTATAGCATAGTCTATAGGCCAGGTAATAGACCAGACAATAGGCCAGATAATAGATCGACTATAGATCAAAATATGGACCAGAATATTGTCCAAACTATAGGCTAGACCATAGATTATACTGTAGACCAGACTATAGTTCAGACTAACTATAGACCAAACACTATAAAAGGTAATAGACCGGACTATAGCCCAGATTGTAGACTAGAATATACTTTAGACTATGGACTATACTATAGATCAGACATAGACTAGACTTTAGATCAAACTATAGACCAGGCTATTGTAAAGACTATTGACGTCCAAACTATAGATCAGACTACAGACCATACTATTGACTAGACTATAGATTAGACTATATACCAGCTTATGGACAAGACTATAGTATAGACTATAGGTCATACTATATATATACTAAAGACCAGATTATAGACTAGAATATAGACATGACTATAGACCAGACTATACAGCAGACTAAAGGTCACAAGCAGGCTATAGACCAGACTGTAGACTAAAGTATATACTAGAGACCAGACTGTTTCTTTTCACTGCCAAGTAATTTTTAACAGCTTCCAACCCACTGTGCAATTTAACAGACAAAATTGTTAAACAATATTCCGTTAAACACTTTCTTCTTTAAAAGTCAACGAAAATTATTGACATTCTTATCATACCAAAAGATACAAGAAAAATAAAAGAATTGATTTATTTCAATATAATTATACGAACCAAAAAGTGACCAAAAAAATAAACTTAGTTAAACCAGTTTTAAACATAAAACCGAAAAAACTATTATTTATTTAGAATACATCTCCAAAAATCTAAAGACTTTCAAATCTTAAGACAAAAAAACTTTTATTTTTCAGGTTGAGTTTAGTGGAGCAAAGTTAGAGTAAATAGTAACAGCAATCAATTGATTAATCTTTGAAAAAACGAATTGTAGAAATTTCTTGTTTTTTGCCTATTTTTATGGAAAACCACATAATTAAAGAATTCTAACCCAAATTTGGTTTTATTACTGATTTGTGCGATTATTATAGATGCTAAAGAAAAGAGAAATAATTTTACTTTTTTTTTTCCAATGTAATTACGAAATTATTTAGATTAAATAAATTGTACAGCAATTAAATAATTTTTTAACATACAGCAGAAAATAAAAAAAAAATTATATATTTTTATGTTTAAGAGAAATTAAGTTATTTGTCTTAAACTAACTGCAAAATGAAAACAATTAAAATGTATTAAAGGCAAAAATAAATTCACATGATTAGACATTTTTTTTGTGGTTTTTACGAGGGTTGTGTAATAAGTTAAACTATTAAAGGTGTAAAAAACTGAATAAAACTTTATTGCTAACATTAAAGAGTAACAACTGAGGAAACTTTTAGTTACCTATCTCTAGTTATTTCATTAGCTAAACAGGCTTTAAATTTAATGTTTTCAAAAGTTGCAATTTGTTTTCTTTATTATTACAACTAAATTTTTTATGCTCTAAAAATTACCTCACACCCTTCGTGTTTTTATTCAAAATTTGTTCGTTTTTTTCTTGTTTATTATTTTAACAAATTATTTTTTATTAAAACAACAATTGTCATTAAATTACTCTACAGTTTCTTTGTTTTCTTTCTCATTTTGGTAATTTTTTTTCTTAATCTGTGTCTTTTTATGACCATTTTAAAACGCTTACATGAACATTAAAATTAATTTCTTTTAATTTTTTTTTAACTCAGTTTATTTAAACCTTTTTGAAAATTATAATTATTGTTTATTTGTTAGTACTACACACATTTCAACTATTATGGTTGAGCACATAACATAATTTCTACTAACATCTGCTTGTTTTTTTTTCCCGAAAACAAAAATCACACATTTCTTATACCAAAATTTCGTTTGGTTTCAGTTTCAATATCAAAAATTTATTTTTATGGCTTTAAGAAGTGAAAGCTTCAGTTAAAACAAAGTACTTTTCATAATATATTTTTTTCGTGTATAAAAGGAAATTTTGTAATATTTTGTAAATAAATTGAAAACTTAATGCTAAAGGCTTGTAATGGGAAACATAAATTTTGTCAAGCCACCAAGTTAGTATATAGTTGACTATATTATGAAACCTTTAAAATATAAGTGAACATTATCTTGTGATATAGATTTATTTAATCTCTCGAGATAATATTATGCAATGAAACATTTACTATATAAATACTATTTGTTCCAAAGGATCTCAAGTATAATCTAGATATACATACTTAAATATACTCCTATTTACAGACTATAGAGCAGGCTACAGTTCCAACTTTAATCCAGACTGTAGTCCAGAGTATGAAATTGATAATTAACCAAACTATATACCAGACTGTAGACCGGATTATAACCAAACTATAGACCAGACTATAGTCCTGAATATGGACCATACTACAGGCCAGTCTAGAGACTAGTCTATAAAAGAGCGCATAGATCAGGGGATAATGATTACACAAAGTTATTCAATGGTCAATTACAATTACTTGTAATTGACAAAATTTAAATTACAATTATTGTAATTGGTAGAATTTCAACTACAATTACAAATAATTGTAATTTGTAAAGCATGTATTACAATTACTTCAAATGTATGTAATTGTGAATGTAATCATTACCTCCAAGCCTGCAATAGACAATACTATATACCAGACAATATAGACTAGAGTACAGACAAGACTACATACCAGTTTACAAACTTAAGAAATTTTTGATATCGAAATCACAATATTTTAGGTACTTTTTTTAAACTTGTAAACTTTTGAAAAATAGTCCACTTAGTAGTCAATAGGCCATTAGTTTATATTCTAGTCCATAATCTAGTCTAGTTAGTTAGTTAGTCTAGTTCATAGTTTAGTATATAGTCTCGTCCATAGTCGGATCCATAGTCGAGTCTGCAGTTTAGTCTAGTCTATAGTTCGTTTTTAGTCTATAATCTAGTCTATAGTTTAGTCTATAATTTATTTATGGTCTAGTCTACAGTCTAGTCCATTTCGAAATCTCGATATTTTCGGTACTTTTCTAACATGTAAACTTTTGATAAGTAGCCCACATACTTAGTAGTCAATAGGCCACTAGTTCACAGTCTTGTCCATAGTCCAGTTTATAGTCTAGTCTAAGGTCTAGTCCATAGTTTAGTCTATAGTCTAGTCAAAGTCTAGTCCAGCCTATAGTTTAGTCGATAGTCTAGTCCACAGTTAGTCTAGTCTAGTTAGTTAGTAGTAGTTAGTTAGTTAGTTAGTTAGTTAGTTAGTTAGTTAGTTAGTTAGTTAGTTAGTTAGTTAGTTAGTTAGTTAGTTAGTGTTAGTTAGTTAGTTAGTTAGTTAGTTTTAGTTAGTTAGTTAGTTAGTTAGTTAGTTAGTTAGTTAGTTAGTTAGTAGTTAGTTAGTTAGTTAGTTAGTAGTTAGTTAGTAGTTAGTAGTTAGTAGTAGTTAGTTAGTTAGTTAGTAGTTAGTTAGTAGTTAGTTAGTTAGTTAGTAGTTAGTTAGTTAGTTAGTTAGTAGTTAGTTAGTTAGTTAGTTAGTTAGTTAGTTAGTAGTTAGTTAGTTAGTTAGTTAGTTAGTAGTTAGTTAGTGGTTAGTTAGTTAGTTAGTTAGTTAGTTAGTTAGTTAGTTAGTTAGTTAGTTAGTTAGTAGTTAGTTAGTTAGTTAGTTAGTTAGTTAGTTAGTTAGTTAGTTAGTAGTTAGTTAGTTAGTTAGTTAGTTAGTTAGTTAGTAGTTAGTTAGTTAGGTTAGTTAGTTAGTTAGTTAGTTAGTTAGTAGTAGTTAGTTAGTTAGTTAGTTAGTTAGTTAGTAGTAGGTAGTAGTTAGTTAGTTAGTTAGTTAGTTAGTTAGTTAGTTAGTTAGTTAGTTAGTTAGTTAGTTAGTTAGTTAGTTAGTTAGTAGTAGTTAGTAGTTAGTTAGTTAGTTAGTAGTTAGTAGTTAGTTAGTTAGTTAGTTAGTTAGTTAGTTAGTTAGTAGTTAGTGTTAGTTAGTTAGTTAGTTAGTTAGTAGTTAGTTAGTTAGTTAGTAGTAGTTAGTTAGTTAGTTAGTTAGTTAGTTAGTAGTTAGTTAGTTAGTTAGTTAGTTAGTTAGTTAGTTAGTTAGTTAGTTAGTTAGTTAGTTAGTTAGTTAGTTTAGTTAGTTAGTTAGTTAGTTAGTTAGTTAGTTAGGTTAGTTAGTTAGTTAGTTAGTAGTTAGTTAGTTAGTTAGTTAGTTAGTTAGTTAGTTAGTTAGTTAGTTAGTTAGTTAGTTAGTTAGTTAGTGTAGTTAGTAGTAGTTAGTTAGTTAGTTAGTTAGTTAGTTAGTAGTTAGTTAGTTAGTTAGTTAGTTAGTAGTTAGTTAGTTAGTTAGTTAGTTAGTAGTTAGTAGTTAGTTAGTTAGTTAGTAGTTAGTTAGTTAGAGTTAGTTAGTTAGTTAGTTAGTAGTTAGTTAGTTAGTTAGTTAGTTAGTTAGTTAGTAGTTAGTTAGTTAGTTAGTTAGTTAGTTAGTTAGTTAGTTAGTTAGTTAGTTAGTAGTTAGTTAGTTAGTTAGTTAGTTAGTTAGTTAGTTAGTTAGTTAGTTAGTTAGTAGTTAGTTAGTTAGTTAGTTAGTTAGTTAGTAGTTAGTTAGTTAGTTAGTTAGTTAGTTAGTTAGTTAGTTAGTTAGTTAGTTAGTTAGTTAGTTAGTTAGTTAGTTAGTAGTTAGTTAGTTAGTTAGTTAGTTAGTTAGTTAGTAGTAGTTAGTTTAGTTAGTTAGTTAGTTAGTTAGTTAGTTAGTTAGTGTTAGTTAGTTAGTTAGGTTAGTTAGTTAGTTAGTTAGTTAGTTAGTTAGTTAGTTAGTTAGTTAGTTAGTTAGTTAGTAGTTAGTTAGTTAGTTAGTAGTAGTTAGTTAGTTAGTAGTTAGTGTTAGTTAGTTAGTTAGTTAGTTAGTTAGTTAGTAGTTAGTTAGTTAGTTAGTTAGTTAGTTAGGAAGATGTATGTTATATAAAATCATAAGAAATACACTCAGGTCTCCATCGAGTTAATAATCTCCGGTCTGGACAGAAACAAAGCTAACTCTCTCCCTACCGGCGTCCACTAATATTTCTGTACTGTAGACTACAGACCAAATTTTAGATCAGAATACTATTCCATTACGATCGGAGCATCATACTATATTCCATACCTAAGTCTTTATTTGGTTTGAAAATACTATTCTATTACGATCGGAACATCATACTGTATTCCACACCTAAGTCTTTATTTGGTTTGAAAATTTCTATCTGAGATTGTTTTTACACCAGTTTGATATTAATTAATAATACTCGTGACAAGTAAAATTTTTGACTGAACTGAACATTTGTTGTTTGTTTTAAACAAATTATTGGTTGGATTATATTAAAGCATAAAATTGCATCATTATAGTTTTATATAATTTGTTAAGTCAATAACTTAATTAAAATATATTTTACAACAAATCTTAGCTTAGGGAACACAAAACTTAATAATAAATAGTTAAGCATATATTTTACCATTAATAATATGTATTATAGTTAATACATCTTGTTTAATTAAGTTTAACTTTTAAGGTTAGGTGAAAACCTAAAATCCATAATAAATCATAAATAAACTACAGCATAACTTTAATCTTAATCTATTCCCTGTCAACTATAAAGAAATTTTTTCGTAATACTCATAAAAACAAACTTTACAAACCACAAACAAACGTATGACCACTTGAGATTTATATCTATTAATTTTCATAAATTACCTTAAATTACTCTCACTTTCAATTATAAATGGCTTAACAAAACTACAACGCCTGGGTTTTTCTTTGTCTTTTTTTCTTCTTCTGAGGTTTCTATAAAAAGAAACTGTTGAAAAAATAACAAATTACAAATGAAAATAATAAAAATCATTACCTCAGTTACTAATGGTAATGAAAAAACAAAATACCAAAAAGTAAAATTAAAAAAAAATTATACGTGTAAATAAAAAAAAATTATATACATATGTAAAGTGTTTTTTAGAGTTCAAGTTGGGTCAATCATTATTTAACACAAACCGTTATATACACCCAAAGTGACACTAAAATTTCCCAGACAAAAACATTTGAGCTGTTATTGTGGCTACAAATGTACCTAATTTGGTACTATTCTAAAATGGACTTATGGACTTTTATTTTCCACAAAAATATTTTGTTTTTGTTAAGTTTTGTTACATTAATCTTATAAAGTAATTTTTTCAAATTTTCACAGTACATCTTCCAATCAACATTTGCCCATCATTGTATGTTACTCATACACACCCATTTAAATATGCTAATTCATGGCAACATATTACGAATGAACTTACAACAACTAATAACAATAATGGTGCAACAGATGCAAGTTGAATGAATGAAATGACTAAACAAACGGATGGACGGACGATTGAATGAATGTCAGTGTTATCACTTTCATTTGGCATTAAGTAAACAACCAACCGACCGACCAACCAACCCAACATCATTAAACCGTTGATTTTGTTGCTGTTGTCGTAATTTTTGGTGTGGTCGGATGGTTGGTTGGACCTTGGCTAATGTCTAAAATGTTTTTTCCCTTTCAATATGTAATGGGTTTGATGTTGCTACATGCTTCATTTTTCTTCTTCTCAAACAAAATGAACAACACGTTTGTGTTTTTTTTTTGATTAACTTGGCTTTAAGCGTGCCAATTGGCATAAAACGTAGATTTAAAGAGGTGTCTTGATATTACAGCTTTATTTAGTCTCATATAGTGGAGACTATAGACTATACTATAGACTAGACTATAGACTAGACTATAGACTAGACTATAGACTAGACTATAGACTAGACTATAGACTAGACTATAGACTAGACTGTAGACTAGACTATAGACTAGACCATAGACTAGACTATAGACTAAACTATAGACTAGACTATAGACTAGACTATAGACTAGACTATAGACTAGACTATAGACTAGACTATAGACTAGACTATAGACTAGACTATAGACTAGAATATAGACTAGACTATAGACTAGACTATAGACTAGACTATAGACTAGAATATAGACTAGACTATAGACTAGACTATAGACTAGAATATAGACTAGACTATAGACTAGACTATAGACTAGACTATAGACTAGACTATAGACCAGACTATAGACTAGACTATAGACTAGTCTATAGACTAGACTATAGACTAGACTATAGACTAGACTATAGACTAGACTATAGACTAGACTATAGACTAGACTATAGACAAGACTAGAGACTGGACTATAGACTAGACTGTAGACTAGACTAGACTATAGACTAGACGATAGACTAGACAATAGACTAGACTAAGACTAGACTATAGACTAACTATAGACTAGACTATAGACTAGACTATAGACTAGACTATAGACTAGACTATAGACTAGACTATAGACTAGACTATAGACAAGACTATAGACTAGATTATAGACTAGACTATACACTACACTATAGACTAGACTATACACTAAACTATAGACTAGAGTATAGACTAGATTATACTAGACTATGACTAGAGCTATAGACAGAATATAGAATACTAGACTATAGACTAGACTAGACTAGACTATAGACTAGACTATAGACTAGACTATAGACTAGACTATAGACTAGACTATACGACTAGACTATAGACTAGACTATAGACTAGACTATAGACTAGACTATAGACTAGACTATAGACTAGACTATAGACTAGACTATAGACTAGACTATAGACTAGACTATAGACTAGACTATAGACTAGACTATAGACTAGACTATAGACTAGACTATAGACTAGACTATAGACTAGACTATAGACTAGACTATGGACTAGACTATAGACTAGACTATAGACTGACTATAGACTAGACTATAGACTAGACTATAGACTAGACTATAGACTAGACTATAGACTAGACTATAGACTAGACTATAGACTAGACTATAGACTAGACTATAGACTAGACTATGGACTAGACTATGGACTAGACTATAGACTAGACTATGGACTAGACTAGAGACTAGACTATAGACTAGACTGTAGACTATACTATAGACTAGACTATAGACTAGACTATAGACTAGACTATAGACTAGACTGTAGACTAGACTATAGACTAGACTATAGACTAGACTATAGACTAGACTATAGACTAGACTATAGACTAGACTATAGACTAGACTATAGACTAGACTATAGACTAGACTATAGACTAGACTATAGACTAGACTATAGACTAGACTATAGACTAGACTATAGACTAGACTATAGACTAGACTATAGACTAGACTATAGACTAGACTATAGACTAGACTATAGACTAGACTATAGACTAGACTATAGACTAGACTATAGACTAGACTATAGACTAGACTAAGACTAGACTATAGACTAGACTATAGACTAGACTATAGACTAGACTATAGACTAGACTATAGACTAGACTAGACTAGACTATAGACTAGACTATAGACTAGACTATAGACTAGACTATAGACTAGACTATAGACTAGATATAGACTAGACTATAGACTAGACTATAGACTAGACTATAGACTAGACTATAGACTAGACTATAGACTAGACTATAGACTAGACTATAGACTAGACTATAGACTAGACTATAGACTAGACTATAGACTAGACTATAGACTAGACTATAGACTAGACTATAGACTAGACTATAGACTAGACTATAGACTAGACTATAGACTAGACTATAGACTAGACTATAGACTAGACTATAGACTAGACTATAGACTAGACTATAGACTAGACTATAGACTAGACTATAGACTAGACTATAGACTAGACTATAGACTAGACTATAGACTAGACTATAGACTAGACTAAGACTAGACTATAGACTAGACTATAGACTAGACTATAGACTAGACTATAGACTAGACTATAGACTAGACTATAGACTAGACTATAGACTAGACTATAGACTAGACTATAGACTAGACTATAGACTAGACTATAGACTAGACTATAGACTAGACTATAGACTAGACTATAGACTAGACTATAGACTAGACTATAGACTAGACTATAGACTATAGACTAGACTATAGACTAGACTATAGACTAGACTATAGACTAGACTATAGACTAGACTATAGACTAGACTAGACTAGACTATAGACTAGACTATAGACTAGACTATAGACTAGACTATAGACTAGACTATAGACTAGACTAGACTATAGACCTACCTGTGGAGACTACGTATAATCGAGACCTTTTTTCGGCGAAAAGTTAGACCCTTCTTATAACTACGACTTTACCGAATGTAAAGTTTATTGGCATTTTATTATTACTTTTTTAACACAATTTTTCTAAGCATTAGCCTGTGTAGAAGAGTTTATGGGTTTTCTGGTTATTTTGAGTTTGTAAGTTTTAAATTAAAACAATTCCCCTCGCCAACAACAAGAATAAAAACAGTTAACAAAAATTGGTAAAATTCTAAACCAGTTTTTATTGAAAACAATTGTCGACTTCTTTCTTTAACTCCTACATGCCTCACATACTTGTCTATACAGGAATGCTTATGAAAAAAGAAAATAAAAATAAACCCGGTCAAGCTAACTCTAGGCAAATTAAACTAATCTTAGATCTTAAAAAATAATTTAAGAAAATTTCTTTGTTATAACAAAACAAATAAGTGGGCAGACAAAATATTTGTTTTTAAAACCCCCTCCCCCCCCCACTACAAAAATTAATTGCTAGAAAAATTAACGACCAAAATAATAATTTAATTAGTGCATTGTCTAGCTCTGGAAAAGCTATTTTTAGTACATTTTTTTTATGTTTTGAAAAGGCCTAGTTTATTTGTTTAACTAAACTAGACAAATATTTAAATTGCTGATAAAAGCTTTTAGTGTCCTTTTTTCAACAGGACTGTTATCGATTATCTTTGTAGTCTGTTGGAAGGGGTTTTATTTATTGCCATTAAGAGGATTTAAAAGGGACTTACATTTTGGCACATTAAGTATTTATAGTTTGTTGATAGTCCCGACTATAGTTTACACTATAGTATAAAGAAGTCTAGGCAGAACAATAGTCTGATATATGTATAGTGTATAGTGTTCACTGTTCTATAGTCTGCTCAGTAGCTTGTACTACTGAACTACATACTGCACTATATTCTCGACAATAGTCGTCATAGCCGGGACTAATATCTACGCTATAGTCTGGACCATAGTCCACAATATATTCAGGACTATAGTCTATACTATAGTCTGGACTATAGTCTGTGCTAAAGCCTGAACTATAGTCTATACTATAGTCTGAACTATAGTCTATACTATAGTCTGGACTACAGTCTATACTATAGTCCGGAATATAGTCCATACTATTGTCTACATACAGTCTATACTATAGTCTGAACTACAGCCTGTACTATAGTCTGAACTACAGTCTGTACTATAGTCTGAACTATAGTCTACACTATTGTCTGGAATATAGTCTACACTATAGTCTGGACTATAGTCTGGACAATAGTCTACACTATAGTCTACACTATAGTCTGGACAATAGTCTACACTATAGTCTACACTATAGTCTGGACTATAGTCTATACTATAGTCTAGAATATATACTCTACACTATAGTCTGGACTATAGTCTGGACTATAGTCTACACTATAATTTGGACTATAGTCTACACTATAGTTGGACTATAGTCTACACTATAGTTGGACTATAGTCTACAGTATAGTCTGGACTATAGTCTACACTTTAGTCTGGACTATAGTCTACACTATAGTCTGGACTATAGTCTGGACTATAGTCTACACTATAGTCTGGACTATAGTCTGGACAATAGTCTACACTATAGTCTGGATTATAGTCTACACTATAGTCTGGACTATAGTCTACACTATAGTCTGGACTATAGTCTACACTATAGTTTGGACTATAGTCTATACTATAGTTTGGACTATAGTCTACTCTATAGTTTGGACTATAGTCTGGACTATAGTCTACACTATAGTTTGGACTATAATCTACACTACTCTACACTATAGTCTGGACTATAGTCTACACTATATTCTGGACTATAGTCTACAGTATAGTCTGGACTATAGTCTACACTTTAGTCTGGACTATAGTCTACACTATTATCTGGACTATAGTCTACACTATAGTCTGGACTATAGTGTGGAAAATAGTCTACACTATAGTCTGGACTATAGTCTACACTATAGTCTGGACTATAGTCTACACTATAGTTTGGACTATAGTCTACACTATAGTTTGGACTATAGTATGGACTATAGTCTACACTATAGTTTGGACTATAATATACACTACTCTACACTATAGTCTACTCTATAGTCTATTCCATAGTGTGGACTATAGTCTGCTCTATAGTCTGGACTATATCAATATAGTATGCACTATAGTCTAATATAGTATGCACTATAGTCTACTCTATAGTCTGGACTATAGTCTACACTATAGTCTACAATATAGTCTACACTATAATTTACACTATAATCTACACTATAGTCTACACTATAATTTACACTATAATCTACACTATAGTCTACACTATAGTATGCACTATAGTCGACAATATGGTAGTCTTCACAATAGTCTGGACTATACTCTTCAAAATAGTCTGGACTATAGTCTTCACTTTGGTTTGGACTATAGTCTTCACTATAGTTTATCTTCACTATAGACTACAATATAGTCTCAACTACAATGCACACTACAGTCTATATTATGGTCTGGACTATAGTCTACACTATAGTCTGGACTATAGTCTGGAATATAGTCTTCACTGAAGTCCTTTAGTTATGTATAGTCCTGTTTGTTTCAAAATAACTTCCAAACTTATATTACCTTCACATCTAAGCAGCTTCCTATATAAATTGTATCTTTTGTAACACGTTTTTTAACCACAAAAAACTACTTTATCTTATAGTGAGTGTGAGCATCAATTTATACAATTTATTTATATTCTCTTTAAATCCTTTCTAAATCGCATTAGTAACAAACAGTACCTTTTTTAATCATTAAGAAGATGCATGGACTTAATCCTTATCACACAAATACTATTTGGTGTTGTGGTTGTAATCGTTTATTAATAAAACCGATTAATTTCCAAAAATGGAAATTCACAATAGAAATGGACTTATTTATGTTAATAAATAAATTAACGTAAGAATGTTAAAATAAAATCACACACTTTTGAGTCGTTTTTTTGGAGGGATAAATTTGCAAAAGGCAATTAAGGATTAAGGTGGTTATTAACAGGTTTTTATATTGGGTGGTGTTGGAAGTAATTGAAAGAGTCTGGGCAAAGGTTGCAGTTAATTTTAATGGATGTTATATATTAGAAATTTTGAAAGTGATGACTTAAAGAGGATACTGTTAATTTGTTAAAATATTAAGGGAAATAAAAAAACATGAAACCAAAAATTTTTCATTTCCTCTTTATAAATGATGAACTAAAATAAACTGAAACCCAGGTTACTTTATAAAACATTACATTAATCATGTGACCACATGTCATTTAGTTCCATTGTCCAGTTAAACTGGAAAACTATCTATGGTTTCTGCTAAACCCAATTACCACAACTTAGCAAGTGTTCATTGTCACTTTTTGTATAATCTCTTTAATAAATATAGAAAGGAAACGTAAAGGATAAAGGATTAATTAAAACTAAATAAATAACAAATGATTGCTACCCTTTAAAAACAACAGGAAGTTTTTGTGATTAAACCAAAATAAATTTCCGGCTATTGTTTGCCTTAAGGTGACAATAATTTATGATAGTTTGGTTAGGAGAAATTAAAGAAAAAGAATGAAAACAAGTAAGAGTGTTATATTCGGCTATGCCGAATCTTATATACCCACCATCAAACCACGTTTGACTCGAATGAAACTTACTTATGTCGAATTTCATCTATCTATACTTAGGCCAGTTATAAGCGTTAAAGTAATTTTCTGAAGGAGACCTTATATAGGGGGGTAGGGTCAATTATGGATCGATCCTCATAAAATTTGGTAGACAGAATTTGGTTCGTATTAAATTGATTTGTGTCGAATTTCATCGCTACACTCGTATTTTTAAACCATTAATGAGCGTTGCAGTCATTTTCTGAAGGGGACCTTATATGGGGGGTAGGGTAAATCATGGACTGATCCTCATAAAATTTTTAGATAGATTTTGACTTGTATGAAACTTACTTATGTCGAATTTCATCTATATACTAGTATTTTCAGACAGGTAGACAGAATTTGGTTCGTATTAAATTGATTTGTGTCGAATTTCATCGCTACACTCGTATTTCTAAACCATTAATGAGCGTTGCAGTCATTTTCTACAGGGGACCTTATATAGGGGGGGTAGGGGTCAATCATGGACCGATCCTCATAAAATTTTTTAGATAGATTTTGACTTGTATGAAACTTACTTATGTCGAATTTCATTTATATACTAGTATTTTTAAGCCAGTAATGAGCGTTAAAGTCATTTTCTGAAGGAGACCTTATATGGGGGGTAGGGTCAGTTATGAACCGATCCTCATAAAATTTTGCATAGTGATTTTGGATCATAAGAAACTTACTTATGTCGAATTTCATCGCTATATTCGTATTTTTAAACAAGTTATGGCTGTTAAAGCTGCTTTTCGAGGGGCCACTTGTATAGGGGCTATCCGAAAACGTGGACCGGTATTGCCCATTTTCAATACCAAACAAACCTTACCTATAAGAAATATTTATGTGAAATTTCAACCCTCTAGCTCTTTCCATTCGGACTCTATCGTGCTTTCAACAGACAGATAGACGTACGGACAGGCATGGCTAGATCGTCTTAGATTTTAATGAGGACCCAGAATATATATATATACTCTTGTGGGTCTATGACCAATATTTCGATGTGTTACAAACGGAATGACAAAATCAATATACCCCCCATCTTTTTTTTTAATACAAAATATAAACTTTGCTTAATCGTAGCAAATGAACTTCAAAGTTAAAGAAGGAAATTAAGTTTTGGTCAGCAATTGGTAACACATTAAAGTTAATTATTAAGTAATTTTAAAACATATTTCCCTTAATGTTAGCTTTTTTTCTAACTATAAAATAGTTCAGTTATTGTTACTATGTTGTTTGCCATTAATCATTAATTTAGTTTTTTTTTACTCCCCTTGGCTTATGTTTAATATAAACCCGAAAAAATTTTGTCTAATCACTGTTTAATACTCTAACTCTGGCAAAAGAACTTCAACTTAATCCACTTTTTTTTCTGTTATGGACTAATAACTTTTTAGGAAACTTTAACTATTGTATCAAACTATTATTATTAATGATGTTTTCTTATTCGAAATAGAATAGAAGCGTTATAAGAAAAGAAAATGAGAAAAAAAGAAGATGAAAATATTGGAAAATGTTGGAAAATGTTGTTCATAAAAAGGGAGTTTCGTTTTCTACGTAGGCTACTATTTATGTTAAATAGAATGATATAACAAATTTTCCTTGCTATTTCGAAAGTAAGTAGTTTATATTATTATTAAGTATTATTTATATTATTATTAGTATTATTAAGTATTATTGTTAGATTTTAAGACGACATAGCCGTGTCCGCTTATAGGTTTGTTGAAAACAAGATAGGTTCCAAACAGCAGGAACTAGAAGGCTAAAATTTTTCTCAAATATGTTCTATACAAGTTAGATTTATGTAACTAGTATTTGATCTTTTCGATTATATATGCAACATTTTATCGTAATAACGATATTCTAGAGGGATTCTGAACCAAGTTAATCTCGATTACTCCCCAGAATTCCCTTTTAATTTACAACAATTGAGCGAAAATAAGTGGGCTGGGAGTAAATCGCGCGAAAACTAAGTTGGTCCGTTTTACAAGACTTTATAAGATAGATCGGGTGCTTGGTAACTGAATCAACTTCATGCTAAGGAACAGATGGATAAGCTGCGAGATGTACGTGTATAACTATCAGGAAAAAGGAATTTCTTGGTATACCACGGGTTACCACGATTAATAGCCTCCTAAGGACCCTAACCGGAAAAGTACTTAGACCTGTCTGCTATGCAGATGATGTTGTAATACTTTTAAAGGGAACGGATCCAAATTACTTGTGTAGAAAAGCTGAGGAGGCTCTGAATACGGCCTGGAGTTGGGTTAACCCGGCGAAAACGGAAATCTGTTGTTTCACAAGAAATACAGCTTCCACGGCAAGATGATACCGGTGACAGACAAAATTAAGTACTTAGGTTTAATCCTTCACCGGAAATTAAAATGGAGACACCACATAGAGGATAGGATCAACAAGGCACATCGGTGCTGGACGATATGTAGGAGAACTATAGGCATCAAATGGGGTCTTAGTCCTACTATGACATAAAAGTGTAATTAGACCAATTCTAGCTTATGCTTCAATAATCTGGTGGACTGTTTTGGACAAAAGGTGTAATATCAAACTACTTATACCAAAGCAGCGTACATGCTGCTTGGGTATAAGTGTTGCCATGTGTACTACTTTAACCAAGGCTCAGGAATCGTTGCTAGATATTCCACCCATTGAAACATATTTAAGATATGAGGCGACGCTTACAGCCGAACGGCTCTTTACTGTAGGCGAACTGGCCAAAAGCGATTATAGGACATGTCATCAATGTATACTGGACACATTGGAAGGTTATACACAATCATCAGACGTGGCTGATACACAGAATATGTCGGAAACTTTGAATTGTTGATCCCAGATAAAATGTCTTGGTCAAGCGGAACATTAGAGCAAATACCAGTAGGAATCTGTTGTTACACGGATGGCTCTAAATTGGGGGACAAAGTGGGACTGGGGTTCTATATTGAAGACCCTGAAACAGAAATATACCACCGTTTACATAATCATAACACAAGCTTTCAGGCAGAAGTTCTAGCAATAACGGTATGCGTAAACTGGGTTAGAATAAATATGGCGCCAAAAGCCCTTAATATATTTACCGACAGCCAAAAGGCAATTAGGGCGATATCAGGTGATAGAATTAAATCTAAGACCGTATTGGATTGTAAGAAAGCTTTAATTGAATACTCTCCCAGAGGTAAGGTTTACATCATAGGCCACTCGGGAGTAGACGCCAACGAAAAGGCGAATGTAATAGCTTTAAAGGGAAGGGAGCTCGAGTCAGTTAACCTGACAAACGCAAAACCATTCGACGCAACAAAGGCTGAATTCAAAATATGAATGAGAGAATTCCATAAGACCTTTTGGAATAATGAAGCGGTGGGTAGAACCACAAAGATCCTATGGGGTGACCCTGATGAGAACAAGTCGAGAAATCTCAGACTGGACACACAGGATTACGAGTACATCTGTGCAAAATTGGACGTTCGAATTCAGACGAATGTAGAGCATGTGGAGAGGACAGGGAAACTCTGGAGCACTGTCCTTGCCACTGTCAGGCATTCGTCGAAGTTAGATCCAAGTATCTTGGAAGTGATGTTATTCCGGAAATAACATTCCTGACTAACACTGATTGGAAGATTCTTAGGAATTACGTCCAGGAAACTGAGTTTCTGAACACTGAAAAATAATTCATTCAGTGAACATTTCTGGTTTGTTTTTTTTTTTTTTACTTTTTTTACCCACCATCAAAAAAGATGAGGGGTATATTGATTGGTCATAGACTCATAAAGGTATATATATTCTGGGTCCTTATTAAATTCTAAGTCGATCTAGCCATGTCCGTCCGTCTGTTGAAAGCACGATATAGTCCGACGGGATGATTTAGAGAGTTGAAATTTTCCATAAATGTTCTCTATAGATAAGGTTTGTTTGGTATTAAAAATGGACAATATCGGTCCACGTTTTCGGATAGCCCCCATACAAGTGGAGCCCCGAAAAACAGATTTAACGGGTATATCTGTTTTAACAGTACGATTATAGCGATGAAATTCGTCATAAATAAGTTTCATATGATCCAAAATCTCCCCACCAAATTTTATGAGGATCGGTCCATAATCGACCCTACCCCCCATATAAGATCGCCTTCGGCAAATAATTGACCCTCGGTAAATAATTGACCCTACCCCCATATAAGATCCCCCTCAGAAAATGACTTTAACGCTAATTACTGTTTTAAAAAGTGAAAGTGAAAGCAGTGAAATTTGACACACATAAGTTCCATGCGAGCCAAAATCTCTCTACCAAATTTTATGTGGATCGCTCCATAATTGACCCTACCCCCCATATAAGGTCCTAAAATGGTACTAAAATTGAGTCAAAACTAAAAACCGCTATAACTTCTTTAATATTGAGTTAATCTGTGACCACTTATATTTCCTACCAAATATCGATTTTTGGTACTAAAATTGAGTAAAAACTAAAAACCTCTATAACTTCGTTAATGTAGAGATTTTTGAGAAAAACACGTTTATCTGTGATCACTTATATTTCCTACCAAATATCGATTTTTGGTACTAAAATTGAGTCAAAACTAAAAACCTCTATATCTACGTTAATATTGAGTTTTTTGGGAAAAAACGCGTTAATCTGTGATCACTAATATTTCCTACCAAATATCGATTTTTGGTACTAAAATTGAGTCAAAACTAAAAACGCGTTAATCTGTGATCCCTTATATTTCCTACCAAATATCGATTTTTGGTACTAAAATTGAGTTCAAATTAAAAACCTCTATAACTTCGTTAATATTGAGTTTTTTGGGAAAAAGCGTTAATCTGTGATCACATATATTTCCTACCAAATATCGATTTTTAGTACAAAAATTCAGTCAAAACTAAAAACCTCTATAACTTCGTTAATATTGAGTTTTTTGATAAAAAGGCGTTAATCTGTGATCACTTATATTTCCTACCAAATATCGATTTTTGGTACTAAAATTGAGTCAAAACTAAAAACCTCAGTAACTTCGTTAATATTTAGTTTTTTGGGAAAAACGCGTTAACCTGTGGTCACTTATATTTCCTACCAAATATCGACTTTTAGTACTAAAATTGAGTCAAAACTAAAAACCTCTATACTTCCTTAATGTAGAGATTTTTGAGAAAAAACGCGTTAATCTCTGATCACTTATATTTCCTACCAAATATCGATTTTTGGTACTAAAATTGAGTCAAAACTAAAAACCTCTATAACTTCGTTAATATTGAGTTTTTTTCAAAAAAACGCGTTAATCTGTGATCACTTATATTTCCTACCAAATATCGATTTTTGGTACTAAAATTGAGTCAAAACTAAAAACCTCTATAACTTCGTTAATATTGAGTTTTTTCAGAAAAACGAGTTAATCTGTGATCACTTATATTTCCAACCAAATATCGATTTTTGGTACTAAAATTGAGTTCAAACGAAAAACCTCTACAACTTCGTTAATGTAGAGATTTTTGGGAAAAACGCGTTAATCTGTGATCACTAATATTTCCTACTAAATATCGATTTTTGGTACTAAAATTGAGTCAAAACTAAAAACTAAAAAGGCGTTAATCTGTGATCACTTATATTTGCTACCAAATATCGATTTTTGGTACTAAAATTGAGTCAAAACTAAAAACCTCTATAACTTTGTTAATATTGAGTTTTTTGAAAAAAAAAGCGTTAATCTGTGATCACTAATATTTCCTACCAAATATCGATTTTTGGTACTAAAATTGAGTCAAAACTAAAAACTAAAAAGGCGTTAATCTGTGATCACTTATATTTCCTACCAAATATCGATTTTTGGTACTAAAATTGAGTCAAAACTAAAAACCTCTTTAACTTCGTTAATATTGAGTTTTTTGATAAAAAGGCGTTAATCTGTGATATTTCCTTCCAAATATCGATTTTTGGTACTAAAATTGAGTCAAAACTAAAAACCTCTATAACTTCGTTAATATTGAGTTTTTTGGGAAAAACGAGTTAATCTGTGATTACTTATATTTCCTACCAAATATCGATTTTCGGTACTAAAATTGAGTCAAAACTAAAATCCTCTATAACTTCGTTAATATTGAGTTTTTTGGGAAAAACGCGTTAATCTGTGATCACTTATATTTCCTACCAAATATCGATTTTTGGTACTAAAATTGAGTCAAAACTAAAATCCTCTATAACTTCGTTAATATTGATTTTTTTGGGAAAAACGCGTTAATCTGTGATCACTTATATTTTCTACCAAATATCGATTTTTGGTACTAAAATTGAGTCAAAACTAAAAACCTCTATAACTTCGTTAATATTAAGTTTTTTGGAAAAAACGCGTTAATCTGTGATAACTTATATTTCCTGCCAAATATCGATTTTTGGTACTAAAATTGAGTTAAAACTAAAAACCACTATAACTTCATTAATATTGAGTTTTTTGGGAAAACGCGTTAATCTGTGATCACTTATATTTCCTACCAAATATCGATTTTTGGTATTAAAATTGAGTCAAAACTAAAAACCTTTATAACTTCGTTAATATTGAGTTTTTTATATCTTTTTTTATATCTATAACTTCGTTAATATTGAATTTTTTGGGAAAAACGCTTTAATATGTGATCGCTTATATTTCCTACCAAATATCGATTTTTGGTACTAAAATTGAGTCAAAACTAAAAACCTCTATAACTTCGTTAATAAAACGCGTTAATCTGTGATCACTTATATTTCCTACCAAATATCGATTTTTAGTACTAAAATTGAGTCAAAACTAAAAACCTCTATTGAGTTTTTTTGGGAAAAACGCGTTAATCTGTGATCACTTATATTTTCTACCAAATATCGGATTTTAGTACTAAAATTGAGTCAAAACTAAAAACTTCTATAACTTCGTTAATATTGAGTTTTTTGGGAAAAACGCGTTAATCTGTGATCACTTATATTTCCTACCAAATATCGATTTTGGTACTAAAATTGAGTCAAAACTAAAAACCTTTATAACTTCGTTAATTTTGAGTTTTTTTGAGAAAAGCGCGTTAATCTGTGATCACTAATATTTCCTGCCAAATATCAATTTTTGGTACTAAAATTAAGTCAAAACTAAAAACCTCTATAACTTCGTTAATATTGAGTTTTTTTGGGAAAAAAGATTTCATCTGTGATCACTTATATTTCGATTTTTGGTACTAAAATTGAGTCAGAACTAAAAACCTCTATAACTTCATTAATATTGAGTTTTTTGGAAAAACGCGTTAATCTGTGATCACTTATATTTCCTACCAAATATCAATTTTTGGTACAAAAATTGAGTCCAAACTAAAAACCTCTATAACTTCGTTAATATTAAGTGTTTTGGAAAAAACGCGTTAATCTGTGATCTCTTATATTTCGATTTTTGGTACTAAAATTGAATCAAAACTAAAAACCTCAATAACTTCGTTATTATCGAATTTTTTGGGAAAAACGCGTTAATCTGTGATCACTTATATTTCCTACCAAATTTTGATCTTTATACCCCCATCAAAAAAGATTGGGGGTATATTGTTTTTGTCATTCCGTTGGTAACACATCGAAACATTGGTCACAGACCCACAAATGTATACATATTCTGGGTCCTTATTAAATTCTAAGACGATCTAGCCATGTCCGTCCGTCTGTCTGTTTAAAGCACGATAGAGTCCGAACGAGAAGAGCTAAGGTGCTGGAATTTTGCATAAATATTTTTTAAGGATGCAGTTTGTTTGGTATTGAAAATGGGTCATATCGGTCTATGTTTTCGCATAGCCCCCATACAAGTGGCCCCCAGAAAAACAGTGTAAACAGTCATAGATGGTTTAAAAACATAAGAATGTCAATAAAATTCTACATAAACAAGTTTTATATTAGTCAAAATCACCCTACCGAATTTTACGAGAATCGGTCCATAATTGACCATATCCCCCATATAAGGTCCCTCTCATAAAATGACTATAACGGTCATAACTTGCTTCAAAATGATAGCAATGCGACGAAATTCGACATATACAAGTTTTAGGGGAACATAAATATCTGTGCTAATTTTTTTGGAAATCGGCCCATTTGTCACTACTACAGGTTGATAATTATTGAACGTAACATATGTACAGTAAGGACTCCGATATGGATTTTAATAGGTCGTGGTTCAATTAGAACTGTTACTAATAAATGGGACAAAAACAAAGGAGTTCTGCAAGTTATGCTAGAATGTTGAGGAACTAAAATACAAAGTCTCATCATAAATTTTTGCTAAATAAGTTCCACGACGAACTGGACTGCAGTTCGACATCTGAATCTATTAATTTAGGAATATGTCCCTAAAATTCAAAACCTCTCTATATTTTATCTTTTTGTTGAACTAGAGTGGTCTGTATTTTGCTCTAATAGCTCTTCTAAACCTAACGTACAACACAAGTCTTCTCAACATAGGAAATTAGGTTGGTAGTCGTCATGGATTGTTTCCCGATTTTTAACTAACATTTTAATGGATACTCTGGAAATTTAAGTGCGGAGAAAAGTTTGGTAACTGTGACGAATCTATGTATCTTAACCATTGGGGTCATGTAAGGGCTGAGACCGCAATGCTTTAATTAAGATAATTTTCTAGTCATTATTTAACTGCTTCTAAGTAATGCTGTTGGCCTGCACTAACCATTACAAAGTATGAAAATCCACAAAGAAATGCCATTACCAAGTAATTATATAATTTTCTTTGAGCGTAAATA
Source organism: Lucilia sericata (assembly GCF_015586225.1). Classification (NCBI taxonomy): domain Eukaryota; kingdom Metazoa; phylum Arthropoda; class Insecta; order Diptera; family Calliphoridae; genus Lucilia; species Lucilia sericata. The sequence goes on along the minus strand of NW_023995079.1, from coordinate 64,599 downwards.
TTGAGAGTAAACTCTTATGTATGAACTATCTGTGATGATTTTATTGTTGTTGTAAAACGTAATATCCAATGATAAATCATTCGCACAGTTATAGATGACAAAACAAATATATAAATGAACTGATAGAAAAAGTAACAAAAACAAAACCTAAACTTTTACTCATAGTTTAGAAGTATACATCATCCTTTCGGACTTACAAATAGTTACCAACATTAAGTACTGTGTATATAATCTATTATAGAACTGTTTATAGTCTATCCTTATGAGCTTATTATATAATAACAATCTGTATCATCCCCCTTATTTTTATTATTATTTTCTAGATGTTATTCTGTTTTATTCAATACTTTTATTTTGTTTGATGTGTTTGTCCTGTATTTGAATGTTGGGGACAGTTTTATGATGATTTTAGTTTGATTCTTTGTTTATTTCTTGTAATTTAGTTTAAATCTGTCTGTTACGTCTTTTTTGTTGTTTATAGTTGAAGTAATATATTACTATGACATGACATTTTTCAAAAGTGACCTATATTTTTAGCTTGAGAGAATATTGCGTTTTTTCTAGTGTTGTACTGGTTTTTATAGTTTTATTGTTATACTGTAGATGTGAAAAGAAGAGAAAGGGGAAAGGTTTTCAAATTGTATGTACTTCAATATACATAATAAACACTTAAATGCAGTTTTCTATATAAACACTTTTTGCAGACCACAGTTCTAAGAACATAAAAGTGTGAAAAATTAGAGTGATAACCATACATGCTATCGATTCCCTTAAAACCATATGAGGAAGTAAAAAAAGGTCAATTGTCACAACACATATGTATTTCCTTCAATGTCATACGGTTACTTGCTACTTCAAGTTACAATGTCCGTTTTATGTTCAAATCTCCTGCTACACTTTGTCTACTAAACTCTGCTTTGGTTTCTATTTAATGTCTCCATAAAACAACCGTTAAGAGTTTTTCTATAACATGACACAGTGGGTGTTAAATTTGATATTTGTTGCTTATCTCGGCAAGAAACTAAAAGACAAAACAACAAGATAATGATTGATATACGAACAAAAAATACTTGCAATGATACACAAGTATCTGGCCAAACATTTCTTCATTCATAGTCATAGAGTCTTCATTCATAGAATTTTGATCCAGTTAATAATAAAATGTTGCCCAGCATGTGTGGCATGTGCAAACAAAATATTCATACATACAATAGATTAGTTAGAAGAATAGATTTTAATATACATATGTACATCGAGAGAAAAGATAGATAGATAGATAGATAGATAGATAGATAGATAGATAGATAGATAGATAGATAGATAGATAGATAGATAGATAGATAGATAGATAGATAGATAGATAGATAGATAGATAGATAGATAGATAGATAGATAGATAGATAGATAGATAGATAGATAGATAGATAGATAGATAGATAGATAGATAGATAGATAGATAGATAGATAGATAGATAGATAGATAGATAGATAGATAGTAGATAGATAGATAGATAGATAGATAGATAGATAGATAGATAGATAGATAGATAGATAGATAGATAGATAGATAGATAGATAGATAGATAGATAGATAGATAGATAGATAGATAGATAGATAGATAGATAGATAGATAGATAGTCTAGACTAGACTAGACTTGACTTGACTTGACTTGACTTGACTTGACTAGACTAGACTAGACTAGACTAGACTAGACTAGACTAGACTAGACTAGACTAGACTAGATTAGACTAGACTTGACTAGACTAGACTAGACTACACTAGACTAGATTAGACTAGACTAGACTCTATAGTCTAGTCTATAGTCTAGTCTATAGTCTAGTCTATAGTCTAGTCTATAGTCTAGTCTATAGTCTAGTCTATAGTCTAGTCTATAGTCTAGTCTATAGTCTAGTCTATAGTCTAGTCTATAGTCTAGTCTATAGTCTAGTCTATAGTCTAGTCTATAGTCTAGTCTATGGTCTAGTCTATAGTCTAGTCTATAGGTCTAGTCTATAGTCTAGTCTATAGTCTAGTCTATAGTCTAAGTCTATAGTCCTAGTCTATAGTCCTAGTCTATAGTCTAGTCTATAGTCTAGTCTATAGTCTAGTCTATAGTCTAGTCTATAGTCTAGTCTATAGTCTAGTCTATAGTCTAGTCTATAGTCTAGTCTATAGTCTAGTCTATAGTCTAGTCTATAGTCTAGTCTATAGTCTAGTCTATAGTCTAGTCTATAGTCTAGTCTATAGTCTAGTCTATAGTCTAGTCTATAGTCTAGTCTATAGTCTAGTCTATAGTCTAGTCTATAGTCTAGTCTATAGTCTAGTCTATAGTCTAGTCTATAGTCTAGTCTATAGTCTAGTCTATAGTCTAGTCTATAGTCTAGTCTATAGTCTAGTCTAGTAGTCTAGTTCTATAGTCTAGTCTATAGTCTAGTCTATAGTCTAGTCTATAGTCTAGTCTATAGTCTAGTCTATAGTCTAGTCTAGTCTAGTCTATAGTCTAGTCTATTTCTTTGTAACACGACTTCACGGGAAATGCTGAACAAAAATTGGCTACACTGGATGTAGTCATTAAATTTTGTTGAGTAAGTACATTGCCAAGTTCTTGCAGTTCTTGTTGATTTTTCTTCTAATATATTAGTATAAGTGCTATAACCCAATATGCCCACTTTTTTCCTCTCAGTGTAGAGAGTTAATATTATGAATTTTATCTAGTTTGCCAAATGAAAATGTAAGCAAAAGAACATTTATTGTCATTGTTATGATGACGAGTACTAGTATAATGGGTTTGAGTATTTTATATGGATTTGTGCTTTACGGAACTCCCATTGATAGTGAGTGAACTTTGGGCCATTTGTTGTCACATAAACAACATGGTTATTGTTTTTATAAACAATGACTAACTATTTTTTATGTTATTGTAATGTTAGTTCTGATAAAATATTTATTTCTTGCTTTTATTATTATTATAGTTGTCATTCAAGTAGAATTTGTTATGTATGTTTTTTTATGTGGACTCTAATCTTTTTGGCGCCAAAATCTTAAGTTTAGGGAATTTTTAATGCGCATGCTGTGGAGAGAACCAGAGAGTTAGAGAAAATTTCCTTTTGTGGTTTATAATGTGTAAAATTTTTGAGAATTTAACTGTTATATATGAATAAATTGTCCCTTTGTTTAGTAATATTGTTTTCTTTTTAAGCCTTATTTTTTGCGGGGGACTCGTAAAACCTATAAGAATTGCTTAAGACAAATTAAATTTATGTATTTTTACTGCAAACAAATTTTATGTTTAGAAATATTAAAATACTTATTATTGATGAGCTATAAATTTGCAAAAAGTTTTGTTTTAACAGAAAACACATGTAATATGAATTTTTGTTTCCTTTTTTCGTTTGTACAAAATATTGTTAATGTTTATAAAGCTGTAAATAAATAAAACTTTTGAAATTATGTTTACTAAATAATATTTCAATTACATATTTACTTTATATGGCAGACAGATTATTGTTGTGTAAATACCAGTTAGGATATCAATGTAAAAGTTACATCAGTTGTAGGTGCTTTGAAAGTTTATTGAAGTAATTTGTATTCAAGGCTTAATAATGTATGGGAATTTAAGTAAGTGACGTTTTTAATAGAATTTCATGAATTAAGGGACTTAAAAGGGACATATATAGATATGTAGAATGCTTTCTGCATCGTCTTTTAGACCAGCATGGTAGCATTCGATATTGTAGCAATTCTCAGAGGCTTCAGGTGGACATAACAGAGAATCTTAATATCAATTAAGGAACGATAGCGGCCTAACTGTACCTTTTTTTAAACTAATGAAATATCCAAGTTCTTTTCAACGATTCGAATACATAGATTTCCCACTAGGACTTGGAAATTTCTCGACTTTTCAAATTCCCGGGAAAGCAATGTTGAAAGTATTCCTTTACGGAAGGAATCCGGAATCACAATCTCTCTGAAAATCACCTGACTAACTAACTAAGAACTAACTAACTACTAACTAACTAACGAACTAACTAACACTAACTAACTAACTAACTAACTAACGAACTAACTAACTAACTAACTAACTAAAAACTAAACTAACTAACTAACTAACTAACTAACTAACTAACTAACTAACACTAACTAACTAACTAAAACTAACTACTAACTAACTAACTAACTAACTAACTAACTAACTAACTAACTAACTAACGAACTAACTAACTAACTAACTAAGAACGAACACGAAACGAACAACGAACGAAACGAACGAACGAACGAACGAACGAACGAACGAACGAACGAACGAACGAACGAACGAAAAAAACGAACGAACGAAAACGAACGAACGAACGAACAAAACGAACGAACGAACGAACGAACGAACGACAACGAACGAACGAACGAACGAACGAACGAAACGAAACGAACGAAACGAACGAACGAACGAAACGAACGAACGAAGAAGAACGAACTGAACGACACGAACGAATCGAAGAACAACGAACGAACGAACGAACGAAAAGAACGAACGAAAAACCGGAACGACGAACGAAACGAACGAACAACGAAAGAACCGAACGAACGAACGAACAACGAGAACGAACGAACGAACGAACAACGAACGAACGAACCGAACGAACGAACGAACGAACGACGAACGAACGAACGAACGAACGACTAAACGAACGAAGAATCGAACGAACGAACCGAAGCGAACGAACGAACGAACGAACGAACTGAAACGAACGAACGAACGAACGAAACGAACGAACGAACGAACGAACGAAAACGAACGAACGACACGCAAACGAACCGAACTAAAACGAACGAAACGAACGAACGAACGAACGAACGAACGAACGAACGAACGACGAACGACGAACGAACAACGAACGAACGAACGAACGAACGAACGAACGAACGAACGAACGAACGAACGAACGAACGAACGAACGAACGAACGAACGAACGAACGAACGAACGAACGAACGAACGAACGAACGACGAACGAACGAACGAACGAACGAACGAACGAACCGAACGAACGAAACGAACGAACGAACGAACGAACGAACGAACGAACGAACGAACGAAACTGAACGAACGAACGAACGAACGAACGAACGTAACGAACGAACGAACTAACGAACGAACGAACGAACGAACGAACGAACGAACGAACGAACGAACGAAACAACGAACGAACACGAACGAACGAACGAACGAACGAACGAACTAACGAACGAACGAAGAACAACGAACGAACGAACGAACGAACGAACGAACGAAACGAACGAAACGAACGAAACGAACGAACGAACGAACGAACGAACGAACGAACGAACGAACGAACGAACGAACGAACGAACGAACGAACGAACGAACGAACGAACGAACGAACGAACGAACGAACGAACGAACGAACGAACGCACGAACGAACGAACGAACGAACGAACGAACGAACGAACGAACGAACGAAACGAACGAACGAACGATCGAACGAACGAACGAACAACGAACGAACGAACGAACGAACGAACGAACGAACGAACGAACTAACGAACGAACGAACGAACGAAAACGAACGAACGAACGAACGAACGAACGAACGAACGAACGAACGAACGAACGAACGAAGAACGAACGAACGAACGAACGAACGAACGAACGAACGAACGAACGAACTAACGAACGAACGAACGAACGAAACCGAACGAACGAACGAACGAACGAACGAACGAACGACCGAACTAACAACGAACGAACAACGAACGAACGAACGAACGAACGAACGAACGAACGAACGAACGAACGAAGAACGAACGAACGAACGAACGAACGAACGAACGAACGAACGAACGAAACGAACGAACGAACGAACGAACGAACGAACGAACGAAACGAACGAACGAACGAACGAACGAACGAACGAACGAACGAAACGAACGAACGAACGAACGAACGAACGAACGAACGAACGAACGAACGAACGAACGAACGAACGAACGAACGAACAACAATAACGAACAACTAAACGAACTAACAACTAACTAACTAACTAAAAACTAACTAACTAACTAACGAACTAACTAACTAACTAACTAACTAACTAACTAACTAACTAACTAACTAACTACTAACTAACTAACTAACAAAACTAACTACAAACGAACAAACTAACAAACTAACAACTAACTAACTAACTAACTAACTAACTAACTAACTAACTAACTAACTAACTAAACTAACTAAACTAACTAACGAACTAACTAACAACTAACTAACTAACTAACTAACTAACTAACTAACTAACTAACTAACTAACTAACTAACTAACTAACTAACTAACTAACAAACTAACTAACTAACTAACTAACTAACTAACGTTTTTTCAACCGTTTTTTCCTGCTTTATCAGTGTCGGTTTTTTCTAAATGTTGATTTTTTGAATATCGAATAACCCAGTTTTTTCATTTTTTAAAAATCGGCTTCGAAAACTTTTATTTGCTTTGTATTCAAAGATTACTTAAATTAAATTTTGAAGTAAATAATACAGCCCGTCTAAATTTTAAAAATATTCGAGTTGAGAAACTGGGGTATATTTTTCTAAAGCTCCTCTCGTTAAACTTTTTTGATTTTCCTAATTAATTAAAAAATTGTATTTATAAAATTGATTGGAATAACTGTTTGATAAAATTTTATCAATCTTAAGATTATATTCCAATTACAATAATTAATTTACAGCTGAAATACTATGGAAGTTTTGGAATGCCTATGGAAATTGCCTAAACAGAGACTTTTGAATAAGCTAGTATTACATAGTTAACTGGTTTTTTCTTAATTTGAAAAATATCAACCGTTTTTTTTCAAATGTCAACTATTCGAACTATTCGAAAAACGGTTTATGGAAAATGTCGAATAATCGATCACCCTAATGTATACTCTGCCAGTGGTAAGCTTGGCAAAGGAAGATCTAATATTTGAGGAAGTTAAACTGGCAAATTCAAACCTGTTTAACACAACGAGGACTGAATTAAGTAAAAATATGGAGGATGATCCGGGGCTTGTGTGATAACAGACCAGTTATATATCCATTCATTGCCAAGTCAATTTCTCCAATCAGAAAGTTCATGAAAAATATAAACAAGAAGTTTAAGGTAAAAATATGAAACGAGCTCAAACATAATAACTTTATTAACCCTAAACACACACACACAAAATATTGTCTGAGGTACAATTTATGAAATTAAATTTTTATTTTTGGGGTTCTTTTTTTACACAAAAATTTTATTTTCGTTAAACATTTTAAAATTACACAAAGATCAAAGCAATAGATAGAAACATTTATATGTAAATAAATGCACGTTTCTAAGAACGACATACATACAGTTGGATTTATGTACAATTCCTGAAGTTGTGACATACGAGTAGAAAACCATATATACACTTATACAAACACATTATGAAACTTCTTTCTTCCTTAAAAATTCAATGTTTATTTAAAGAACAAAAAACAGTGACTGTGCCACAAAGCACGTAGCACGTAAAATAAAGCTGCTGCATAAACAACAAACGAAGAACAAACAGTAAATTCAAATTCTACTTCATTTATTTCCTTTTTACTAACTTCAATATGGCGAAACGTACAACACACACTCACACACAGGAAACATACATGTAGCAAACAAATAAAAATCCTGTTCAATGGCAGAAGTTTTAAGAGAAGTTTGTCAATAATTGTTTTTGTTTAAATATTTAGTAAAGTTTTGTTAAATATTGAGGTTTTTATTTTTAATGAAATTTTTATTTTTAGCAATTTTGTTTGCGTGAAAAATTTAAGTTCTTTAATTTATTACACTTTTTTTCATCACTCTATTTTCAAGTCAATCTTCTTTCATGATTTTTATGGGTGTTTCAGTGCAGACATTAATTAACCGTATATATGCCTTCTCATGATTAATTGTTAAATTATTATTTCGCTTTTATTTTATTCATATTTTCATAACAAAAAAAAAAAATAAAAGAAATTAGCCATTGTTCTTATAGAATGAAAACAAAACATGTAGAGAAGTAGTTAAAAGTATATTTTTTGTTCTTTTTTCGACATAATTCTTTGTTTGGGGAATTATTTCAATTATTTTGTATTATTTATTTGTCAGGGTTTTTTTCTCGTTTTTTATTGTTATATATTTTCTTGTTTATCGCATTTAATTGTTTTGGTCACGTTAAGGTTTTAAGTGTTTAATTTGTTTGTAATCGATACCTAAAGATTATTTGAAAATTGTCACAGTAGGTGACCATAGAACAATATTAGAAAAATTTTATGGGAAATTTATAAAAAAAAAATACAAAAAAAATTTACGAAAATTTTTTATATAAAGAAATTTTAATGAAAATTTTAGGAAAATTTTCTATAAAAAGAAAATTTTAGGAAAATTTTTTATAAAAAAAAAGTTCATGAACATTTTCTATAAAAAGAAAATTTAATGAAAATTTTCTATAAAAAGAAAATTTAATGAAAATTTTCTATAAAAAGAAAATTTAATGAAAACTTTCTATAAAAAGATAATTTTAGGAAAATTTTCTATAAAAGAAAATTTAATGGAAATTTTCTATAAAAAGAAAATTTAATGGAAATTTTCTATAAAAAGAAAATTTTATAGAAATTTTCTATAAAAAGAAAATGTAATGGAAATTTTCTATAAAAGAAAATTTTATGAAAATTGTCTATTAAAAGAAAATTTAATGAAAATTTTCTATTAAAAATTAAAAGAAATTAAAAGAAAGTTTAATGAAAATTTTCTATTAAAAGAAAGTTTAATGAAAATTTTCTATTAAAAGAAAGTTTAATGAAAATTTTCTATTAAAAGAAAATTTAATAAAAATTTTCTATTAAAAAAAAATTTAATGAAAATTTTCTATAAAAAAAATTCAATGAAAATTTTCTATAAAAAGAAAATTCAATGAAAATTTTCTATAAAAAGAAAATTCAATGAAAATTTTCTATAAAAAGAAAATTCAATGAAAATTTTCTATAAAAAGAAAATTCAATGAAAATTTTCTATAAAAAGAAAATTTAATGAAAATTTTCTATAAAAAGAAAATTTAATGAAAACTTTCTATAAAAAGATAATTTTAGGAAAATTTTCTATAAAAAGAAAATTTAATGGAAATTTTCTATAAAAAAAAAATTTAATGGAAATTTTCTATAAAAAGAAAATTTTATGGAAATTTTCTATAAAAAGAAAATTTAATAGAAATTTTCTATAAAAAGAAAATTTAATGGAAATTTTTTATAAAAAGAAAATTTAATGGAAATTTTCTATAAAAAGAAAATTTAATGGAAATTTTCTATAAAAAGAAAATTTAATGGAAATTTTCTATAAAAAGAAAATTTAATGGAAATTCTCTATAAAAAGAAAATTTAATGGAAATTTTCTATAAAAAGAAAATTTAATGAAAATTTTTTTAAAAAGAAAATTTAATGGAAATTTTCTATAAAAAGAAAATTTAATGGAAATTTTCTATAAAAAGAACATTTTAGGAAAATTTTCTATAAAAAGAAAATTTTAGGAAAATTTTCTATAAAAATCGTAATGGTTCCTAGTCGCTACTTTCCCAACTTTTAACCCCTTTTTCATTACGTTTTTGTATTCCTTGTGATCCTTTGATATTCAAATTGTGTCCTTTTTTTTTCCTCTTAAATGCTTTTCAATACCAGAACACATCAATAACGAAACATTTACAAATGTTCGACGACATATTTATTTACATGCTTACAAACAGGTGCTGTATTACCACATCATTTGTGGGGGGAAATTTTCCATAAACATTTTCATTTCATAGTTGTTTGCCCCTAATGTCCGCCCCCCATTTGATTATAGTAACTGTAATGAGTTTTAACATCCGATTTGTGGCAAACATTCGTCAGTCAGTTAATGACAAGTAAAAATGGTAATGCAGTCAATATTTGTTTGAGATTTGAATGAATGTTTTTAAATTACAAAACCAAATTGTAAACAGAAACCTACAATTTGAGGAAGAAATGCAATTTATGAGACTATTTAACTTGAACCTGTTGCAATAAGGATTTATTCATGATTTAGTCACATTTACCTTTATGCTTTAAAACTCCTTGTACAGCAAAAGATTTCTATAAATTCCTCGAAAATGTGCTCCGCTTTTTCTACCCTTTTGCCACACTGTGCTTGTGCTTTTCGTCTGTGTAAATTATTTCATTTACATTATTGTAACATATTGTTACCTCAAACATTTGTGTAATTACACTTTTATTCCTTTCGGTATAATTTCCACTTCAATTTCTTTATTACATAAATAATATTTATAAACGTTAAAAATTCTCAGAATTTTAATAAAAACTAAACATTATTCAAAGTATTTATTAATAAACATTATTAAATAATATTGATACACATAAAAAAAATTCTAAATATTTTAAACAATAAACAAGTTGCTGACTGCTGCTTTTGACTTGTCATATAAATTTAACACCTAATCTGTCATATTTCCAACTTATTTTTGTTACTTATGACAGGTGTCGGTTTGTGTATATAAATATTAAAGTAAATAATGTTATTGTTTAATTTTTATTGTAATTATTTCGTTTATGTAGAATTTTTTTGCAATAAAATAAAATATATATTTTTTTTATAAATAGAAAATTTAACAAGAAAAATTAATTAAAACAAATTGGAAAACATTATAAATATAAAATTAAAAAAATAACTGTAGTTAGTCAGTCAGAGTTAGTTAACTAAAATTTAGAAAAATTTCTATAAAAGAAACTTTAAGGAAAATTTTTAATAAAAAAATTTTATGATAGAAAAAGAAAATCGAAAAATTTCTATAAAAAAATAAAATTTTTCTATAAAAAGAAAATTGTACAAAAATTTTCTGTAAAAAGTATGTTAGTTAGTTAGTTAGTTAGTTAGTTAGTTGGTTAGTTAGTTAGTTAGTTAGTTAGTTAGTTAGTTAGTTAGTTAGTTAGTTAGTTTAGTTAGTTAGTTAGTTAGTTAGTTAGTTAGTTAGTTAGTTAGTTAGTTAGTTAGTTAGTTAGTTAGTTAGTTAGTTAGTTAGTTAGTTAGTTAGTTAGTTAGTTAGTTAGTTAGTTAGTTAGTTAGTTAGTTAGTTAGTTAGTTAGTTAGTTAGTTAGTTAGTTAGTTAGTTAGTTAGTTAGTTAGTTAGTTAGTTAGTTAGTTAGTTAGTTAGTTAGTTAGTTAGTTAGTTAGTAGTTAGTTAGTTAGTTAGTTAGTTAGTTAGTTAGTTAGTTAGTTAGTTAGTTAGGTTAGTTAGTTAGTTTAGTTAGTTAGTTAGTTAGTTAGTTAGTTAGTAGTTAGTTAGTTAGTTAGTTAGTTAGTTAGTTAGTTAGTAGTTAGTAGTTAGTTAGTTAGTTAGTAGTTAGTTAGTAGTTAGTTAGTTAGTTAGTTAGTTAGTTAGTTAGTTAGTTAGTTAGTTAGTAGTTAGTTAGTAGTTAGTTAGTTAGTTAGTTAGTTAGTTAGTTAGTAGTTAGTTAGTTAGTTAGTTAGTTAGTTAGTTAGTTAGTAGTTAGTTAGTAGTTAGTTAGTTAGTTAGTTAGTTAGTTAGTTAGTTAGTTAGTTAGTTAGTAGTTAGTTAGTTAGTTAGTTAGTTAGTTAGTTAGTTAGTTAGTTAGTTAGTTAGTTAGTTAGTAGTTAGTTAGTTAGTTAGTTAGTTAGTTAGTTAGTTAGTTAGTTAGTTAGTTAGTTAGTTAGTTAGTTAGTTAGTTAGTTAGTTAGTTAGTTAGTAGTTAGTTAGTTAGTTAGTTAGTTAGTTAGTAGTTAGTTAGTTAGTTAGTTAGTTAGTTAGTTAGTTAGTTAGTTAGTTAGTTAGTTAGTTAGTTAGTAGTTAGTTAGTTAGTAGTAGTTAGTTAGTTAGTTAGTTAGTTAGTTTCAAAGGAGTATGTATTTAACATCAAATCCGGGTCTCTTTACCAGTGGCTCTATTATTTAATCCTGTAGAGACAAAGAAGGACAATTCCTTTCCCCTAATAATTATACATAATTGCCACTTAAATAAACAAGAAACATAATGATTATATTGTTATCGAAATATATATCAAAAGTAGATATGTTTAATAAAACACTATTGAAATAGAATTATTATAAACAACTGCTATATGTATTCAATATAAACATTAAACTCGCAGAACAGTATTGATAGGAGACACATTATAAAACCATTAACAAAATAATCAAATGTTATTTGTTAATGTGATTCTAACATGTTGACGACAATCACACCCTTCTTATACTAGCTATTACCCTGTAGTTCTGGGTGGCTGTGCCCAATTAATGGTTTTCTTAGCATTGATATGTGAACGATCCTGAAGTGCCCCCGAAATATTCGTCTAGTTAACAGAATCCAATAATTGCGGCGAACGGAAAAGGTACTCCTCAATCCTCTTGTCAGATTGTGAGTTAAATCACTCCTCAAGTTTATAATACCAGAGGTTAAAGGTACTAATAGCATCTCTATATTCAGAGATAGGATATTACTTAGAGACAGCCAGGGATAGTCAATTAGTTAACTTTTGAGGAATAAGTCTGTTTAAAAAGGAATACATGGTGTCCTGTTAAAACTATTGGGGTTTACTTTAACTGAATTTTTAAACATCAATTTAAATCGGTTAACATGTGTGTTTATACATATATGTACTAATGTAGTTGGTTATATGGCTGACTTAATTTGTTGTTTAATTTTTATTGCTGTTTTTTTGTTTCTTTTAAAACAATTTTACATTTCATTTAACAAGACCATTATTAAAGTCAATATTTTATTAAATAAAAAAATTTATATAAAAAAACATTAACTTCAAACATTTTTTGGTCTCTAAATAATATGAAACATAGAAGTTTAATATAAAAATGCGAGGGTTAATAGCAATATTTTGAGACAAGGCAACAATTAATTTTATTTATTATGGATGTGGTCAGTTATTTAACTTTTTGATTATAAATTGTTTAAGTTTTTATTTTCTCAAAACATTAGTAGTAGTCTTCGTATAATTCATGCAAAAGTGGTGGAAATTTGCAATTTTATAGTTTAGCTTGTTTTTGCTGTTGCTTTTTACAAACTCATTTTGACCTTGAATTCTCTGCGGTATTATTGGTTTTTTTGTAATTTCGATTTTTTTTAAACCAAATTTTATTTATAGTCGAATAAACACATTAATTCTGTCAACTTTTGATTGACAGTGTGTTTTAATAGTTTGCAGAGTTTCTGAGTCCGTCTGTCTGTCCGTCCGTCTGACCGTAATCTTGTAATCAAACAACAGGTCGCAATGCAGGCTTGGAGCAGTTTCATTGTTTTTAAAGACAATATGGTTTATAGTCTGCATTACATTTTTCTTGCTTTAATAAACATTTCTTAAAGTCTACTTTAAGGCTTTTATTTTAGCCTGAAAACGCAATTTCTGTAGAAACTGAAAACTTTATAATATTTACGGTCATAAAGACAACTGTCACAGTTTGTTAGTAATTTATTTGATTTTCACTTTATTTTTTACTTTGTTCTTAGACAGCAGAGAGCTCGACTGCCTCCAGCATTAACTTTACTGTCTTTTTAAGTCTGTCTGTCTGTCTGTCTGTCTGTCTGTCCGTCTGTCCGTCTATCTATTGATTTCTTTTTTTTTGTTTGCACCTCGTAAAATTGCTTTAAATTTTAATTATCTTTTATTTTATGCCTTAAAGTCTTAAAAGTTATTGTTGTCTTTTGGAAATATTTCATTTATTTATTTGTTTTTCTGTTTTCGACTTTTAGGCCACAAAAGAATAATTATGAATTCTTTAGGCTCAAGAGTGTGTTTTATCGTTTAAAAATTCATAATCTATCTTATGTTTGTCTTATTTCAAACCACACGAGATTGATGCTTTATCTTTGTTTTAGCATTTAGAAGTGTATTTAGTGGTAATTTGTTTTAAACTGTGGCAATTCTTTTTTTTTTCCTCAAATTACATTGACATTTTGTGGCTATTAAAGTAATAGCTTTAATTTTGGCTTTTGTTTGACAAATCATTAGTCTTAAGTAAGGGGAGTTAAGAAAACAGATTCGAAACATTCGTTTCAATTGGTAATTGTGAAGGTAGAAATAGAAAAACTTGAATTAAATTTTACAACAAATATATAATGTTAAACAATGACTTATTGTCAACTGATTGTCCTAGGCTTAATAACAAACTTTTCCATTGCTATAATTGACTGCATTACCTAGAAGTAGTTTAATAATGTTTTATTTATAATCTACGTTGTAAATACTTAACTTATTCATTACAAATGTTCCTTTCAAACCACTGTTTTTTAACTGCTTACTTTTAAGTGTTTGCTGTAAGCACTTGCCACAAATAATGAGTTTATATACCACAAAGTAAATTGTAAAGTTCATTAACATTTTAATTCATTAATTTATACTCAAAGATTTTGCTATTTACATTAACGTTTACTTAAATTCAATCAATAATATAAATATTCGATTAAATAACCAAAACAAATTGTTTAAAAAACATTGTAAAAATTTCAATGAAAGTGTTTTTTTATTGTTGTTTTCGTTACATTAATTGTATTTGAATAACAATTGAAATGTACTTCAAAGTTTATTAAGTGTTAAAAGACTTAAAAAATTAAAAAATATACATATACACATGTATAACATACTTTTAGGGCTTTTATTGGTTTTAAATAGAGAGCATAGCAACCCCAGCAGTTAATCAACGAATCAATGTATTATTTTTCACTTCAGTTCTGGTTCAGTTCTGGTTCAGTTCTAGTTCAGTTCTAGTCAGTTCTAGTAGTCTAGTCAGTTCTAGTTCAGTTCTAGTTCAGTTCTAGTTCAGTTTCTAGTTCAGTTCTAGTTCAGTTCTAGTTCAGTTCTAGTTCAGTTCTAGTTCAGTTCTAGTCAGTTCTAGTTCAGTTCTAGTTCAGTTCTAGTCAGTTCTAGTTCAGTTCAGTTCTAGTTCAGTTCTAGTTCAGTTCTAGTTCAGTTCTAGTTCAGTTCTAGTTCAGTTCTAGTTCAGTTCTAGTTCAGTTCTAGTTCAGTTCTAGTTCAGTTCTAGTTCAGTTCTAGTTCAGTTCTAGTTCAGTTCTAGTTCAGTTCTAGTTCAGTTCTAGTTCAGTTCTAGTTCAGTTCTAGTTCAGTTCTAGTTCAGTTCTAGTTCAGTTCTAGTTCAGTTCTAGTTCAGTTCTAGTTCAGTTCTAGTTCAGTTCTAGTTCAGTTCTAGTTCAGTTCTAGTTCAGTTCTAGTTCAGTTCTAGTTCAGTTCTAGTTCAGTTCTAGTTCAGTTCTAGTTCAGTTCTAGTTCAGTTCTAGTTCAGTTCTAGTTCAGTTTTCTAGTTCAGTTCTAGTCAGTTCTAGTTCAGTTCTAGTTCAGTTCTAGTTCAGTTCTAGTTCAGTTCTAGTTCAGTTCTAGTTCAGTTCTAGTTCAGTTCTAGTTCAGTTCTAGTTCAGTTCAGTTTCTAGTTCAGTTCTAGTAGTTCTAGTTCATAGTCTGTTCAGTTCCTAGTTCAGTTCTAGTTCAGTTCTAGTTCAGTTCTAGTTCAGTCTAGTTCAGTTCTAGTTCAGTTCTAGTCAGTTTCTAGTTCAGTTCTAGTTCAGTTCTAGTTCAGTTCTAGTTCAGTTCTAGTTCAGTTCGTTCAGTTCTAGTTCAGTTCTAGTTCAGTTCTAGTTCAGTTCTAGTTCAGTTCTTCAGTTCTAGTTCATTCTAGTTCAGGTTCTAGTTCAGTTCTCTAGTTTCAGTTCTAGTTCAGTTCTAGTTCATGTCTAGTTCAGTTCTAGTTCAGTTCTAGTTCAGTTCTAGTTCAGTTCTAGTCAGTTCTAGTTCAGTTTCTAGTTCAGTTCTAGTCAGTTATTCAGTTCTAGTTCAGTTCTAGTTCAGTTCTAGTTCAGTTCTAGTTCAGTTCTAGTTCAGTTCTAGTTCAGTTCTAGTTCAGTTCTAGTTCAGTTCTAGTCAGTTCTAGTTCAGTTCTAGTTCAGTTCTAGTTCAGTTCTAGTTCAGTTCTAGTTCAGTTCTATGTTCAGTTCTGTTCAGTTCTAGTCAGTTCTAGTTCTAGTTCAGTTTCTAGTTCAGTTCTAGTTCAGTTCTAGTTCAGTTCTAGTTCAGTTCTAGTTCAGTTCTAGTTCAGTTCTAGTTCAGTTCTAGTTCAGTTCTAGTTCAGTTCTAGTTCAGTTCTAGTTCAGTTTCTAGTTCAGTTCTAGTTTGTTCTAGTTCAGTTCTAGTTCAGTTCTAGTTCAGTTCTAGTTCAGTTCTAGTTCAGTTCTAGTTCAGTTCTAGTTCAGTTCTAGTTCAGTTCTAGTTCAGTTCTAGTTCAGTTCTAGTTCAGTTCTAGTTCAGTTCTAGTTCAGTTCTAGTTCAGTTCTAGTTCAGTTCTAGTTCAGTTCTAGTTCAGTTCTAGTTCAGTTCTAGTTCAGTTCTAGTTCAGTTCTAGTTCAGTTCTAGTTCAGTTCTAGTTCAGTTCTAGTTCAGTTCTAGTTCAGTTCTAGTTCAGTTCTAGTTCAGTTCTAGTTCAGTTCTAGTTCAGTTCTAGTTCATTCAGTTCTAGTTCAGTTCTAGTTCAGTTCTAGTTCAGTTCTAGTTCAGTTCTAGTTCAGTTCTAGTTCTGTTCTAGTTCAGTTCTAGTTCAGTTCTAGTACAGTTTCTAGTTCAGTTCTAGTTCAGTTCTAGTTCAGTTCTAGTTCAGTTCTAGTTCAGTTCTAGTTCAGTTCTAGTTCAGTTCTAGTTCAGTTCTAGTTCAGTTCTAGTTCAGTTCTAGTTCAGTTCTAGTTCGTCTAGTTCAGTTCTAGTTCAGTTCTAGTTCAGTCTAGTTCAGTTCTAGTTCAGGTCTAGTTCAGGTCTAGATCAGTTTCTAGTTTAGTTCTAGTTTAGTTCTAGTTCAGCTCTAGTTCAGTTCTAGTTCAGTTGATGGGTTTTTGTTAAACAAATTAGAATTTAAAAATAAAAGTATACAAAGATTTCCGGTTTTACACCGAAACATATTAATCAGCCAGTCATAGACGTTATTTTTATGTATGATATTTTTTTATGATCCTTCTTTCCACCTAAATTTATTATTAATGCTAAATCTATAAAAGTGACTACACGTGTTTGTTATCAAATACAATTATTTAGTTTATGGAAACCATTTGTTAAAAGTATGAGTTATACATAAAATTTAATTTTGTTTTTTTACTATAACAGTAGAATTCTTGATGCCCCGCACAATATTAAATATTATATAGTAATGCAATTCAAATGCGACATTACCCTAGTAGGACTTCGCTAGGATCTTTCCAAGATACTATTCTATATGAAAACTGTATTTACAAGATATTTCTGAATAGGAATATTTCCTTGAGAAGATGTTAAAAAAAATATTGAATAGTGTACGAATTCGCAATTCCTAGGATAGTCCATTTTGTATTTTTGTTGTATTTTTTCAGAGATATGTAACAATTATGATTTACTTCATTGTAACAAATAGCAACATTTTAAAGCCATATAAATTTCAGTTCTGCCAATTGAAATACTGTATAAAATACAAAAGTTTCTGTTAAAAATATCTTTATTTTTCTACATATTTTAAACAATGAATGAAGTTTCTTTTATGAAAGGTTTCTTTCACAATTACTACAGAAAACTATAAAAATAATAAAAAATTATAAAATGCCTTAAAAGAACATAAAATGAAAAAGACTTTTATTAAAAGAAATTATTTTGCAATAATACTTGAACAACAAAATGGTATTCTTTAAAGTACCAAATTAAAAATAAGAATTTTTATTGCAACTTAAATGTATCTCTAAAAACTTAAAGAGTTTCTTTTAAATATTTACAATTTTAATTGAAAATGTTTGGAAATTTATTTGAATCTTTACTTAAAAAACTTAAATGTTTGCCTTGAATCATGTTTAAATTTTAAATTTCTTTCGTTAAAAAAATGCAAACAAATGTTTTCTTTTCTCCTTTGACCCAATATTCTTGCAAAAGTTAAATTTGTAAATAACAAAATCTATATAAATTTTTTAATTTTGGTCCAAACTTAAAATGTTTATAAAGTTTGAAGAAACCGGAAGTATTTTATGCTTTTTTTTACATTTATTATTGCTTTTTTAAGGAAGTAATTCCATTCGAATTTCTGCTATTTAAGGGTATGTAGTGCAATAAAAAAGCAGTTTGTTTTTAGGCATATTTTAATATGCCTTAATATATGCTATTGGTTTGTTAAAAATATATATTTTTTTTATTTGAATGTGTTTTACATACATAAGTAAGTAAATATTAATGTTATATCCCAATAAACATCGATTCAAACCTGTGAATATTTTTGAAAATGTTCTTAACTAAATAATGTATTTTCCAAATTGTTTCAAATTTTAAAGTTTAGCCTTTGAAATAAACATGATAATTTCAAAAAACGTTAAAAAAATATAATGTGTGATATTTATAAAAATTTCAAAGTTTTGATTTAATTGAACTTAGAAAAGTTTCTTTCAAAAAATAAATTATTTTAGAAAATAAAACAGAACATTTTTTCTACAGCAAGGAAGCGAAAAAAACGTTAAATATAGGAGAAATAATCGGAGATATAAAAGAAAAATATGCTAAATAAATAAATGAATGTTTTATTTCAGGTGATGTAAAAAATATATGAATTTTGGCAATAGTTAGCATTATAATTAGGGTTTGAAATATGTATGAAAATAATAATAAAGAATACTTGAAATACGTTTGAAAATTTTTTTAGTTTCAAGCTTACCTCTAGCATTTTTTTAAATTTGAATACCAATTGAAAAAATACGTTTGATTTCTAACTGCCTTTTTGTTTGAGAAGGCCATAATTTTTCCATTTGAAAACAAAAATTTTCAAATTTGTTCTCAAAGGCTATGTATGAAATTTGAATAGGTTTTCAAATACATATTTACATCATTTCAAAGGTTTTTGCTTATTGGGATACTTCTTAGAACGATTAGATTCGCTTTAAGATATTAAAACTTTTTGAATTATTATTTTAAATTCAAAAAAAGGTCAATAATGTTTATTTATTTAGGGTCATGTCAAAGACATAATGTTGAATAATTTTAACAAATTTTAAGTCTTAAATTTTATAATATTCTTTAAGAAAACCTTTAACAAGTTCAGTTCTAGTTCAGTTCTAGTTCAGTTCTAGTTCAGTTTTAGTTTTAGTTCTAGTTCAGTTCTAGTTCAGTTTTAGTCTAGTTCAGTTTAGTCCTAGTTCAGTTCTAGTTCAGCTCTAGTTCAGTTCTAGTTCAGTTCTAGTTCAGTTCTAGTTTCAGTTCTAGTTCAGTTCTAGTTCAGTTCTAGTTCAGTTCTAGTTCAGTTCTAGTTCAGTTCTAGTTCAGTTCTAGTTCAGTTTTAGTTCAGTTCTAGTTCAGTTCTAGTTCAGTTTAGTCAGTTCAGTTCTAGTTCAGTCTAGTTCAGTTCTAGTTCAGTTCTAGTTCAGTTCTAGTTCAGTTCTAGTTCAGTTCTAGTTCAGTTCTAGTTCAGTTCTAGTTCAGTTCTAGTTCAGTTCTAGTTCAGTTCTAGTTCAGTTCTAGTTCAGTTCTAGTTCAGTTCTAGTTCAGTTCTAGTTCAGTTCTAGTTCAGTTCTAGTTCAGTTCTATTTCAGTTCAGTTCAGTTCTAGTTCAGTTCTAGTTCAGTTCTAGTTTAGTTCAGTTCTAGTTCAGTTCTAGTTCAGTTCTAGTTCAGTTTCTAGTTCAGTTCTAGTTCAGTTCTAGTTCAGTTCTAGTTCAGTTCTAGTTCAGTTTAGTTCAGTTCTAGTTCAGTTCTAGTTCAGTTCTAGTTCAGTTCTAGTTCAGTTCTAGTTCAGTTCTAGTTCAGTTCTAGTTCATTTCTAGTTCAGTTCTAGTTCAGTTCTAGTTCAGTTCTAGTTCAGTTCTAGTTCAGTTCTAGTCAGTTCTAGTTCAGTTCTAGTTCAGTTCTAGTTCAGTTCTAGTTCAGTTCTAGTTCAGTTCTAGTTCAGTTCTAGTTCAGTTCTAGTTCAGTTCTAGTTCAGTTCTAGTTCAGTTCTAGTTCAGTTCTAGTCAGTTCTAGTTCAGTTCTAGTTAAGTTCTAGTCAGTTCTAGTTCAGTTCTAGTTCAGTTCTAGTTCAGTTCTAGTTCAGTTCTAGTTCAGTTCTAGTTCAGTTCTAGTTCAGTTCTAGTCAGTTCTAGTTCAGTTCTAGTCAGTTCTAGTTCAGTTCTAGTTCAGTTCTAGTTCAGTTCTAGTCAGTTCTAGTTCAGTTCTAGTTTAGTTCAGTTCTAGTTTAGTTCAGTTCAGTTCTAGTTCAGTTCTAGTTCAGTTCTAGTTCAGTTCAGTTCTAGTTCAGTTCAGTTCTAGTTCAGTTCAAGTTCAGTTCTAGTTCAGTTCTAGATCATTCTAGTTCAGTTCTAGTCAGTTCTAGTTCAGTTCTAGTTCAGTTCTAGTTCAGTTCTAGTTCAGTTCTAGTTCAGTTCTAGTTCAGTTCTAGTTCAGTTCTAGTTCAGTTCTAGTTCAGTTCTAGTTCATTTCTAGTTCATTCTAGTTCAGTTCTAGTTCAGTTCTAGTTCAGTTCTAGTTCAGTTCTAGTTCAGTTCTAGTTCAGTTCTAGTTCAGTTCTAGTTCAGTTCTAGTCAGTTTAGTTCAGTTCTAGTTCAGTTCTAGTTCAGTTCTAGTCAGTTCTAGTTCAGTTCTAGTTCAGTTCTAGTTCAGTTCTAGTTCAGTTCTAGTTCAGTTCTAGTTCAGTTCTAGTTCAGTTCTAGTTCAGTTCTAGTTCAGTTCTAGTTCAGTTCTAGTTCAGTCTAGTTCAGTTCTAGTTCAGTTCTAGTTCAGTTCTAGTTCAGTTCTAGTTCAGTTCTAGTTCAGTTCTAGTCAGTTCTAGTTCAGTTCTAGTTCAGTTCTAGTTCAGTTCTAGTTCAGTTCTAGTTCAGTTCTAGTTCAGTTCTAGTTCAGTTCTAGTTCAGTTCTAGTTCAGTTCTAGTTCAGTTCTAGTTCAGTTCTAGTTCAGTTCTAGTTCAGTTCTAGTTCAGTTCTAGTTCAGTTCTAGTTCAGTTCTAGTTCAGTTCTAGTTCAGTTCTAGTTCAGTTCTAGTTCAGTTCTAGTTCAGTTCTAGTTCAGTTCTAGTTCAGTTCTAGTTCAGTTCTAGTTCAGTTCTAGTTCAGTTCTAGTTCAGTCTAGTTCAGTTCTAGTTCAGTTCTAGTTCAGTTCTAGTTCAGTTTAGTTCAGTTCTAGTTCAGTTCTAGTTCAGTTCTAGTTCAGTTCTAGTTCAGTTCTAGTTCAGTTCTAGTTCAGTTCTAGTTCAGTTCTAGTTCAGTTCTAGTTCAGTTCTAGTTCAGTTCTAGTTCAGTTCTAGTTCAGTTCTAGTTCAGTTCTAGTTCAGTTCTAGTTCAGTTCTAGTTCAGTTCTAGTTCAGTTCGTCAGTTCTAGTTCAGTTCTAGTTCAGTTCTAGTTCAGTTCTAGTTCAGTTCTAGTTCAGTTCTAGTTCAGTTCAGTTCAGTCAGTTCTAGTTCAGTTCAGTTCAGTTCTAGTTCAGTTAGTTCAGTTCTAGTTCAGTTCTAGTTCAGTTCTAGTTCAGTTCTAGTTCAGTTCTAGTTCAGTTCTAGTTCAGTTCTAGTTCAGTTCTAGTTCAGTTCTAGTTCAGTTCTAGTTCAGTTCTAGTTCAGTTCTAGTTCAGTTCTAGTTCAGTTCTAGTTCAGTTCTAGTTCAGTTCTAGTTCAGTTCTAGTTCAGTTCTAGTTCAGTTCTAGTTCAGTTCTAGTTCAGTTATAGTTCAGTTCTAGTTCAGTTCTAGTTCAGTTCTAGTTCAGTTCTAGTTCAGTTCTAGTTCAGTTCTAGTTCAGTTCTAGTTCAGTTCTAGTTCAGTTCTAGTTTCAGTTCTAGTTCAGTTCTAGTTAGTTCTAGTTCAGTTCTAGTTTCAGTTCTAGTTCAGTAAAGGTTAGACCCTTTTCTTGAATAAAAATACTGTCTTTTGGAGACACTTTTCTATATTAGAGCTGTATTGTGAAGTCACCTTTCTATAAGAAAACTTGTATGTGAAGGCGCGTTTTCTAAGAAAACTGTTTTCTTATTGCAATGTATGGGGAAGATGTTTTTAATAAGAAAACTATCTTGACAAGACGCATTTCTAAGAAAAATGTCCAGAGATTATAGTTTTCTATAAATTCAATTTCATGAAAAATGCTATTTAAAAATGGCGCCAAGTATGTAGTTTGGCCTAGCCCTAGCTCATACAAAAGTTTTAATATTAAAAAAGAAAACAAAACTTTTGTTTTTGGCAAAATTTAAAAAACTGTATGGTCCACTGAGTTTTTCATGTCATTTGCAAAAATTTTCAAAACCAAGTTCCCCCGTCAAGTGTGAGTAATTTGATTTATTCCAGCTACTAGCTGTAAAATAAAATCTGGCAAAAGAATTTGCCTTAATGGACGAAAAGAGAGTGAGTTAAAATAAAGACACCCAAGAAAAATGAGTTTCATAAAAACATTAATTTGACATTTGTAGCAAACGAAACAAATGATGGCAAAGAACATTTATGGGCTACAGCTTGCTAAAATATTTTGACTTGTTTCTTTTTTCTCTTAATAATAAACATAATATTTTTTTGTTTTATGACAATATACATAATCTATGAAAATAACAAGAAAAGAATAAAATAATGAATTATTTATGAACTCAAAGTATTTTTATACATTTTGAAGAAGTTCTGCTGTTTTTCAAAATATAATTTGAAAAAAAAAAAAAAAATATGTAGAAAAAAGTCTTATGAATCATCTTATAACCATTTATTGTTTTTATGTTTATAACAATTTAAACATTTAATTCTTTTTGCTAAGGAAGTCAGTGTATTAAATATTAATTTAACTTATCATAAAAATCCAACATACAAAATATAATTTATTATTTGACTACTTGTTTATTTGACTTTCTATCTAAAACCCTAAAAATATGCTTTGTTAACAAAATTTTAATTGGGCCTTAAGTTATGCTTTAGATTCTCTTTACTCTTTTATTATTATATTCATTGTTTTTAGAGATTTTGTTGTTTGTTGAACAAAATTATGTTTAGATTTTTTAGGTTACTACTTAAAATAACAAAAAAGTGTTTAAAGTTAATTTAAAATTTCTTTGGAAATTTTCTCAAGCACAATTTTTATGAATAAAAAACTGAGTAGAGGAAATGGATTAACTATTGATTTTGTTAAATTTTGGTTAGCCATTTGTGGTTTATTTATAATTTAGAGAAAGAGAGAGTTTATTTGTTCTAAAAGTTGGTTAAATATATAACTTAAGGTTGTTGGTTATTTGTGTTTAGAAAAAGTTTGTGGTCAACGAAACTTTTGGTTAAACTATAGATAAATTTATACAGACAGAGTTTAGTTTCAATAAGTACATTACACTAAATTGATTATTAGATTATTAGAAAAACTTCAGGTAAATCGCTCACAGACATTTTCATATCCTAAGCATTACTTCATGATTTTCTTAGTTTCTCCTTAGGAGCTTCTCTAACATTTAACTTTAATTTTTCAAAGAAAACTTTCTTGTAATACTTAAGCACCTTTACATAATTTTATCTAGGATTAAGTGTCTCCGGAACATTTTTATTCATTTCTTTCTGTGTGTACGTATGTCTCTAATAATATCTTGTTTTTGTCTCCAAGATTTTGCAGTGATTTAACCTCGAAAATTATTAAATATCTTTCTAAAATAATAAATACTATTTCCTTGGTATGGAATATTAAATAACCATAGCAAAAACAAAAAACCATTTTCATAAAGGAAACAAATATACAGACCCTGCAGTTCTGGTGTTGTAACCAAAGTTTAGACTTGTCTATAAGAAAACTTCTCTTATTTTCATTTTTTATAAATTATTTCTTATAGAAGTCACTTCCCTGTATGAAAGCTGTCTTGGTAAATACTTTTCTATACAAAACTGTCTTAACAAGACACTTATCTCTATGAAAACTGTCGTCACAAGACGCTTTTCTATTTGAAAACTGTTTTTACAAGGCCCTTTTCTTTATGAAAACTGTCTTTATAAAACACTTTTCTATATGAAAACAGTCTTTACAAGACACTTTTCAAGTTCAGTTCTAGTTCAGTTCTAGTTCAGTTCTAGTTCAGTTCTAGTTCAGTTCTAGTTCAGTTCTAGTTCAGTTCTAGTTCAGTCTAGTTCAGTTCTAGTTCAGTTCTAGTTCAGTTCTAGTTCAGTTCTAGTTCAGTTCTAGTTCAGTTCTAGTTCAGTTCTACTTCAGTTCTAGTTCAGTTCTAGTTCAGTTCTAGTTCAGTTCTAGTTCAGTTCTAGTTCAGTTCTAGTTCAGTTCTAGTTCAGTTCTAGTTCAGTTCTAGTTCAGTTCTAGTTCAGTTCTAGTTCAGTTCTAGTTCAGTTCTAGTTCAGTTTATCAGTTCTAGTTCAGTTCTAGTTCAGTTCTAGTTCAGTTCTAGTTCAGTTCTAGTTCAGTTCTAGTTCAGTTCTAGTTCAGTTCTAGTTCAGTTCTAGTTCAGTTCTAGTTCAGTTCTAGTTCAGTTCTAGTTCAGTTCTAGTTCAGTTCTAGTTCAGTTCTAGTTCAGTTCTAGTTCAGCTCTAGTTCAGTTCTAGTTCAGTTCTAGTTCAGTTCTAGTTCAGTTCTAGTTCAGTTCTAGTTCAGTTCTAGTTCAGTTCTAGTTCAGTTCTAGTTCAGTTCTAGTTCAGTTCTAGTTCAGTTCTAGTTCAGTTCTAGTTCAGTTCTAGTTCAGTTCTAGTTCAGTTCTAGTTCAGTTCTACTTCAGTTCTAGTTCAGTTCTAGTTCAGTTCTAGTTCAGTTCTAGTTCAGTTCTAGTTCAGTTCTAGTTCAGTTCTAGTTCAGTTCTAGTTCAGTTCTAGTTCAGTTCTAGTTCAGTTCTAGTTCAGTTCTAGTTCAGTTCTAGTTCAGTTCTAGTTCAGTTCTAGTTCAGTTCTAGTTCAGTTCTAGTTCAGTTCTAGTTCAGTTCTAGTTCAGTTCTAGTTCAGTTCTAGTTCAGTTCTAGTTCAGTTCTAGTTCAGTTCTAGTTCAGTTCTAGTTCAGTTCTAGTTCAGTTCTAGTTCAGTTCTAGTTCAGTTCTAGTTCAGTTCTAGTTCAGTTCTAGTTCAGTTCTAGTTCAGTTCTAGTTCAGTTCTAGTTCAGTTCTAGTTCAGTTCTAGTTCAGTTCTAGTTCAGTTCTAGTTCAGTTCTAGTTCAGTTCTAGTTCAGTTCTAGTTCAGTTCTAGTTCAGTTCTAGTTCAGTTCTAGTTCAGTTCTAGTTCAGTTCTAGTTCAGTTCTAGTTCAGTTCTAGTTCAGTTCTAGTTCAGTTCTAGTTCAGTTCTAGTTCAGTTCTAGTTCAGTTCTAGTTCAGTTCTAGTTCAGTTCTAGTTCAGTTCTAGTTCAGTTCTAGTTCAGTTCTAGTTCAGTTCTAGTTCAGTTCTAGTTCAGTTCTAGTTCAGTTCTAGTTCAGTTCTAGTTCAGTTCTAGTTCAGTTCTAGTTCAGTTCTAGTTCAGTTCTAGTTCAGTTCTAGTTCAGTTCTAGTTCAGTTCTAGTTCAGTTCTAGTTCAGTTCTAGTTCAGTTCTAGTTCAGTTCTAGTTCAGTTTTAGTTCAATTCTAGTTCAGTTCTAGAAAGACACTTTTTCTATAAAAGCGGTCTTCGGGTCTTGAAAATGTTCCTTATGTGTAAACATATTAGTTTTATTTGTATTAATAACTTGTGACTATTATAATTTGTTGTCTCTTTTTTTGTTGTTTTGTTATTCTCCATTTATCCTTGACTACATGTCCTTTATTGTATTAAATTATCCTAAATCAACATGAAAACAAGTCATAAACATAATTAAACAAGTTTTTTCTTTCTAGCTAAAATAACATTAGAATTGCCCGACTTATATAGAAATCGTTAAAATTTACCAACGTTTCCAATCAAAGTAACAGTTTAGGTTTTTTGAGGGGCCCCCTTATACAAATATTTGTTTAAACAAATATTCGTATTAAAACAAATTAATAACTCTCCTGTAACAGTTATTTTTCATTTTCCATATGAAATACGTGAGATGGACATGATAACAACTATGATGAGAATGTGGATAAAAAATATGAATATTTTATAAAGTTGCATGAGCTGAAATGTTGTTTTATTTGAAATATTTAGGGAATTTTTTTTTGTAAAAATATAAATATGTTTGTTAGCAATAAATAGTACTTTTTGATTCCATGAATTTTATTATAGAAACGTTTGAGCGAACGAACTTTAATCATTTAAATAGAAAAATAACTTTTCTACTTAATTATTCGACAATACGAAATTTCTACTTACTTTCATTTCCAAAAAAAAAAAAAAAAATAATAATAATTTTCAAACTATAATTGTTTCGAACAGTAGAATGAGGTCATTGTTCTCATCTAACTTTCAAAGGTGTATACTGTCTGTCTACACCTTCAATTGTCTGTCATTGCCTGTTTCTGTTTAGAAAACACTTAGCATTTGCATATTTCATCTTAAAGTTCAAAATCTAAACATTTGTAATTAAAGTATAATTAAAATATAAAATAACGAAAAACAGCTTACAAAGCAATTTTTGTCTTATTCTTTAGTAATTGTGCATTAACTTTAGGTTTATTTTCAAAACTTGTCAGTTTTTTTAATAAAAGTTTCTTGCTGCTTAAATTTCTGCTGATAGTAACAATTTACTTTTCTAACCACCTTCATCAATCATACCTTTTATTTGTTCTTTGGAGAAAACTTGGCAACACGTGTAAAGGTTTAGAAATGTTTCACTTGACTCGCGAAAACTAAGAGCAGACAGACATGCAGATATTATTACAAATATTCATCTATAGAGAATACACGTTTTGCAATTTTAATTTAAAATACATGGTTGTTTATTTAATTTTATTTAATTTAATTGCATATGCACAACAACATCATTATTAACTATTTAATTAAAGGCTGATATGAGCTAAATTGATAAGGATCCTTTCTAATATGCTGTAGACTGTAGACTAGACTATAGACTAGACTATAAACTAGACTATAGACTAGACTATAGACTAGACTATAGACTAGACTATAGACTAGACTATAGACTAGACTATAGACTAGACCATAGACTAGACTATAGACTAGACTATAGACTAGACTATAGACTAGACTATAGACTAGACTATAGACTAGACTATAGACTAGACTATAGACTAGACTATAGACTAGAATATATACTAGACTATAGACTAGAATATAGACTAGACTATAGACTAGACTATAGACTAGACTATAGACTAGACTATAGACTAGGCTATAGACTAGACTATAGACTAGACTATAGACTAGACTATAGACTAGACTATAGACTAGACTATAGACTAGACTATAGACTAGACTATAGACTAGACTATAGACTAGACTATAGACTAGACTATAGACTAGCCTATAGACTATACTATAGACTAGACTATAGACTAGACTATAGACTAGACTATAGACTAGACTATAGACTAGACTATAGACTAGACTATAGACTAGACTATAGACTAGACTATAGACTAGACTATAGACTAGACTATAGACTAGACTATAGACTAGACTATAGACTAGACTATAGACTAGACTATAGACTAGACTATAGACTAGACTATAGACTAGACTATAGACTAGACTATAGACTAGACTATAGACTAGACTATAGACTAGACTATAGACTAGACTATAGACTAGACTATAGACTAGACTATAGACTAGACTATAGACTAGACTATAGACTAGACTATAGACTAGACTATAGACTAGACTATAGACTAGACTATAGACTAGACTATACTAGACTATAGACTAGACTATAGACTAGACTATAGACTAGACTATAGACTAGACTATAGACTAGACTATAGACTAGACTATAGACTAGACTATAGACTAGACTATAGACTAGACTATAGACTAGACTATAGACTAGATATAGACGACTATAGACTAGACTATAGACTAGACTATAGACTAGATATAGACTAGACTATAGACTAGACTATAGACTAGATAGACTAGACTATAGACTAGACTATAGAGTAGACTATAGACTAGACTATAGACTAGACTATAGACTAGACTATAGACTAGACTATAGACTAGACTATAGATTAGACTATAGACTAGACTATAGACTAGACTATAGACTAGACTATAGACTAGACTATAGACTAGACTATAGACTAGACTATAGACTAGACTATAGACTAGACTATAGACTAGACTATAGACTAGACTATAGACTAGACTATAGACTAGACTATAGACTAGACTATAGACTAGACTATAGACTAGACTATAGACTAGACTATAGACTAGACTATAGACTAGACTATAGACTAGACTAGACTATAGACTAGACTATAGACTAGACTATAGACTAGACTATAGACTAGACTATAGACTAGACTATAGACTAGACTATAGACTAGACTATAGACTAGATATAGACTAGACTATAGACTAGACTATAGACTAGACTATAGACTAGACTATAGACTAGACTATAGACTAGACTATAGACTAGACTATAGACTAGACTATAGACTAGACTATAGACTAGACTATAGACTAGACTATAGACTAGACTATAGACTAGACTATAGACTAGACTATAGACTAGACTATAGACTAGACTATAGACTAGACTATAGACTAGACTATAGACTAGACTATAGACTAGACTATAGACTAGACTATAGACTAGACTATAGACTAGACTATAGACTAGACTATAGACTAGACTATAGACTAGACTATAGACTAGACTATAGACTAGACTATAGACTAGACTATAGACTAGACTATAGACTAGACTATAGACTAGACTATAGACTAGACTATAGACTAGACTATAGACTAGACTATAGACTAGACTATAGACTAGACTATAGACTAGACTATAGACTAGACTATAGACTAGACTATAGACTAGACTATAGACTAGACTATAGACTAGACTATAGACTAGACTAAGACTAGACTATAGACTAGACTATAGACTAGACTATAGACTAGACTATAGACTAGACTATAGACTAGACTATAGACTAGACTATAGACTAGACTATAGACTAGACTATAGACTAGACTATAGACTAGACTATAGACTAGACTATAGACTAGACTATAGACTAGACTATAGACTAGACTATAGACTAGACTATAGACTAGACTATAGACTAGACTATAGACTAGACTATAGACTAGACTATAGACTAGACTATAGACTAGACTATAGACTAGACTATAGACTAGACTATAGACTAGACTATAGACTAGACTATAGACTAGACTATAGACTAGACTATAGACTAGACTATAGACTAGACTATAGACTAGACTATAGACTAGACTATAGACTAGACTATAGACTAGACTATAGACTAGACTATAGACTAGACTATAGACTAGACTTAAGACTAGACTATAGACTAGACTATAGACTAGACTATAGACTAGACAATAGACTAGACTATAGACTAGACTATAGACTAGACTATAGACTAGACTATAGACTAGACTATAGACTAGACTATAGACTAGACTATAGACTAGACTATAGACTAGACTATAGACTAGACTTTAGACTAGACTATAGACTAGACTATAGACTAGACTATAGACTAGACTATAGACTAGACTATAGAATAGACTATAGACTATAGACTAGACTATAGACTAGACTATAGACTAGACTATAGACTAGACTATAAACTAGACTATAGACTAGACTATAGAATAGACTATAGACTAGACTATAGACTAGACTATAGACTAGACTATAGACTAGACTATAGACTAGACTATAGACTAGACTATAGACTAGACTATAGACTAGACTATAGACTAGACTATAGACTAGACTATAGACTAGACTATAGACTAGACTATAGACTAGACTATAGACTAGACTATAGACTAGACTATAGACTAGACTATAGACTAGACTATAGACTAGACTATAGACTAGACTATAGACTAGACTATAGACTAGACTATAGACTAGACTATAGACTAGACTATAGACTAGACTATAGACTAGACTATAGACTAGACTATAGACTAGACTATAGACTAGACTATAGACTAGACTATAGACTAGACTATAGACTAGACTATAGACTAGACTATAGACTAGACTATAGACTAGACTATAGACTAGACTATAGACTAGACTATAGACTAGACTATAGACTAGACTATAGACTAGACTATAGACTAGACTATAGACTAGACTATAGACTAGACTATAGACTAGACTATAGACTAGACTATAGGCTAGACTATAGACTAGACTATAGACTAGACTATAGACTAGACTATAGACTAGACTATAGACTAGACTATAGACTAGACTATAGACTAGACTATAGACTAGACTATAGACTAGACTATAGACTAGACTATAGACTAGACTATAGACTAGACTATAGACTAGACTATAGACTAGACTATAGACTAGACTATAGACTAGACTATAGACTAGACTATAGACTAGACTATAGACTAGACTATAGACTAGACTATAGACTAGACTATAGACTAGACTATAGACTAGACTATAGACTAGACTATAGACTAGACTATAGACTAGACTATAGACTAGACTATAGACTAGACTATAGACTAGACTATAGACTAGACTATAGACTAGACTATAGACTAGACTATAGACTAGACTATAGACTAGACTATAGACTAGACTATAGACTAGACTATAGACTAGACTATAGACTAGACTATAGACTAGACTATAGACTAGACTATAGACTAGACTATAGACTAGACTATAGACTAGACTAGACTAGACTATAGACTAGACTATAGACTAGACTATAGACTAGACTATAGACTAGACTATAGACTAGACTATAGACTAGACTATAGACTAGACTATAGACTAGACATAGACTAGACTATAGACTAGACTATAGACTAGACTATAGACTAGACTATAGACTAGACTATAGACTAGACTATAGACTAGACTATAGACTAGACTATAGACTAGACTATAGACTAGACTATAGACTAGACTATAGACTAGACTATAGACTAGACTATAGACTAGACTATAGACTAGACTATAGACTAGACTATAGACTAGACTATAGACTAGACTATAGACTAGACTATAGACTAGACTATAGACTAGACTATAGACTAGACTATAGACTAGACTATAGACTAGACTATGACTAGACTATAGACTAGACTATAGACTAGACTATAGACTAGACTATAGACTAGACTATAGACTAGATAGATAGACTATAGACTAGACTATAGACTAGACTATAGACTAGACTATAGACTAGACTATAGACTAGACTATAGACTAGACTATAGACTAGACTATAGACTAGACTATAGACTAGACTATAGACTAGACTATAGACTAGACTATAGACTAGACTATAGACTAGACTATAGACTAGACTATAGACTAGACTATAGACTAGACTATAGACGACTATAGACTAGACTATAGACTAGACTATAGACTAGACTATAGACTAGACTATAGACTAGACTATAGACTAGACTATAGACTAGACTATAGACTAGACTATAGACTAGACTATAGACTAGACTATAGACTAGACTATAGACTAGACTATAGACTAGACTATAGACTAGACTATAGACTAGACTATAGACTAGACTATAGACTAGACTATAGACTAGACTATAGACTAGACTATAGACTAGACTATAGACTAGACTATAGACTAGACTATAGACTAGACTATAGACTAGACTATAGACTAGACTATAGACTAGACTATAGACTAGACTATAGACTAGACTATAGACTAGACTATAGACTAGACTATAGACTAGACTATAGACTAGACTATAGACTAGATATAGACTACTATAGACTAGACTATAGACTAGACTATAGACTAGACTATAGACTAGACTATAGACTAGACTATAGACTAGACTATAGACTAGACTATAGACTAGACTATAGACTAGACTATAGACTAGACTATAGACTAGACTATAGACTAGACTATAGACTAGACTATAGACTAGACTAGACTAGACTATAGACTAGACTATAGACTAGACTATAGACTAGACTATAGACTAGACTATAGACTAGACTATAGACTAGACTATAGACTAGACTATAGACTAGACTATAGACTAGACTATAGACTAGACTATAGACTAGACTATAGACTAGACTATAGACTAGACTATAGACTAGACTATAGACTAGACTATAGACTAGACTATAGACTAGACTATAGACTAGACTATAGACTAGACTATAGACTAGACTATAGACTAGATAGACTAGACTATAGACTAGACTATAGACTAGACTATAGACTAGACTATAGACTAGACTATAGACTAACTATAGACTAGACTATAGACTAGACTATAGACTAGACTATAGACTAGACTATAGACTAGACTATAGACTAGACTATAGACTAGACTATAGACTAGACTATAGACTAGACTATAGACTAGACTATAGACTAGACTATAGACTAGACTATAGACTAGACTATAGACTAGACTATAGACTAGACTATAGACTAGACTATAGACTAGACTATAGACTAGACTATAGACTAGACTATAGACTAGACTATAGACTAGACTATAGACTAGACTAGAGACTAGACTATAGACTAGACTATGACTAGACTATAGACTAGACTATAGACTAGACTATAGACTAGACTAGACTAGACTATGACTAGACTATAGACTAGACTATAGACTAGACTATAGACTAGACTATAAACTAGACTATAGACTAGACTATACAAGTAACCTTGAGTCTAGTCTATGGTGGTGACTTCTGAAGTGAATTTCCTCTATGAAGAGGAAGAGGTTTTGTGTCCTTTGAAGTGTTTCGTGTTGCAACAGTTTTCAATGGTAAAATGTTTTTTAATTCGATTAAACTCTTCTCAGCCCTTTTCTTTCATAGCTGATGTTTACTGTCTCTTGTCTGATTTTGTTCTTCTTGTATATATGCTAATTTGATGTGAAGATTTTAATAAACTATAAAATTCATTAGATATTTATATATAAATGTATGATTATATGTATGTGTATGTTATTTTAATTTTAAATAAATTAAAATTAAAACAACGCTTCAGGTGTTTTCAACACAAAGTGTTGTTAGTTCCTCTTTTATCTTATTAGGGAAATTGTAGTTGGTTAATTAGAGTTCAGTATAATTTATACTTATTTATGCGGTAAAATTGTTCTTTAAAATTTTACTAATTTGAGGGATTTGTGATGTGAGAATGATTTTGAAATTTCCAAAATTAATGTAAAATTTCATGGCAGAGATGTGTTGGTAAAGTTATTTTTTGTTATTTTAAACTTAGGAAATGGTATTTTTATTAAAAATATTTTGTAATTATCACTATTTTGTGTGTGCGTGTGGTTAAATGTTAAATTTGAACTTTTTTTGTAATGAGCTCTCATATTAAATTTCTTTATTTTTAGTTTATCATATCATTATATAAAAACTAACTGAATTCCTTCTAAATATAAAGGTTTTGTTAATATATTTTATACAAATTTAATTATGTAATTTGCTTAAAAAAAAAAATTAACTTTTGCTTAACTTTCTATTTTTACGCCTAAAAACTCGCTATTATTATTAGTTTACTAACATGACGCACAGTGCTTTGTAATGCGGAACAAAAACTTAATACTTTTCATGGTTTATTTAGTTAGTTAGTTAGTTAGGTAGTTAGTTAGTAGTAGTAGTTAGTTAGTTAGTAGTAGTTAGTTAGTTAGTTAGTTAGTTAGTTAGTTAGTTAGTTAGTTAGTTAGTAGTTAGTTAGTTAGTTAGTTAGTTAGTTAGTAGTTAGTTAGTTAGTTAGTTAGTTAGTTAGTTAGTTAGTTAGTTAGTTAGTTAGTTAGTTAGTTAGTTAGTTAGTTAGTTAGTTAGTTAGTTAGTTAGTAGTTAGTTAGTTAGTTAGTAGTAGTTAGTTAGTTAGTTAGTTAGTTAGTTAGTAGTTAGTTAGTAGTTAGTTAGTTAGTTAGTTAGTTAGTTAGTTAGTTAGTAGTTAGTAGTTAGTTAGTTAGTTAGTTAGTTAGTAGTTAGTTAGTTAGTTGTTAGTTAGTTAGTTGTTAGTTAGTTAGTTAGTTAGTTAGTTAGTAGTTAGTTAGTAGTTAGTTAGTTAGTTAGTTAGTTAGTTAGTTAGTTAGTTAGTTAGTTAGTTAGTTAGTTAGTTAGTTAGTTAGTTAGTTAGTTAGTTAGTTAGTTAGTTAGTTAGTTAGTTAGTTAGTTAGTAGTTAGTTAGTTAGTTAGTTAGTAGTAGTTAGTTAGTTAGTAGTTAGTTAGTTAGTTAGTAGTTAGTTAGTTAGTTAGTTAGTTAGTTAGTTAGTAGTTAGTTAGTTAGTAGTTAGTAGTTAGTAGTTAGTTAGTTAGTTAGTTAGTTAGTTAGTGTTAGTTAGTTAGTTAGTTAGTTAGTTAGTTAGTTAGTAGTTAGTTAGTTAGTTAGTTAGTTAGTTAGTAGTTAGTTAGTTAGTTAGTTAGTAGTTAGTTAGTTAGTAGTTAGTTAGTTAGTAGTTAGTTAGTTAGTTAGTTAGTTAGTTAGTTAGTTAGTTTAGTTAGTTAGTTAGTTAGTTAGTTAGTTAGTAGTTAGTTAGTTAGTTAGTTAGTTAGTAGTTAGTTAGTAGTTAGGTTAGTTAGTAGTTAGTTTTTTAGTTAGTTAGTAGTTAGTTAGTTAGTTAGTTAGTTAGTTAGTTAGTTAGTTAGTTAGTTAGTTAGTTAGTTAGTTAGTAGTTAGTTAGTTAGTTAGTTAGTTAGTAGTTAGTTAGTTAGTTAGTTAGTTAGTTAGTTAGTAGTTAGTTAGTTTAGTAGTAGTTAGTTAGTAGTAGTTAGTTAGTAGTAGTTAGTTAGTTAGTTAGTTAGTAGTTAGTAGTAGTTAGTTAGTTAGTTAGTAGTTAGTAGTTAGTTAGTTAGTTAGTTAGTTAGTTAGTTAGTAGTTAGTTAGTTAGTTAGTTAGTAGTTGTAGTTAGTTAGAGTTAGTTAGTAGTTAGTTAGTTAGTTAGTTAGTTAGTTAGTTAGTTAGTTAGTTAGTAGTTAGTTAGTTAGTTAGTGAGTTAGTTAGTTAGTTAGTTAGTTAGTTAGTTAGTTAGTAGTTAGTTAGTTAGTAGTTAGTTAGTTAGTAGTTAGTTAGTTAGTTAGTTAGTTAGTTAGTTAGTTAGTTAGTAGTAGTTAGTTAGTTAGTTAGTAGTTAGTTAGTAGTTAGTTAGTTAGTTAGTTTAGTTAGTAGTTAGTTAGTTAGTTAGTTAGTTAGTTAGTAGTTAGTTAGTTAGTAGTTAGTTAGTTAGTAGTTAGTTAGTTAGTTAGTTAGTTAGTTAGTTAGTAGTTAGTTAGTTAGTTAGTTAGTTAGTTAGTTAGTTAGTTAGTTAGTTAGTAGTTAGTTAGTTAGTTAGTTAGTTAGTTAGTAGTTAGTAGTTAGTTAGTTAGTAGTTAGTTAGTTAGTTAGTTAGTTAGTTAGTTAGTTAGTTAGTTAGTTAGTTAGTTAGTTAGTTAGTAGTTAGTTAGTTAGTTAGTTAGTTAGTTAGTTAGTTAGTTAGTTAGTTAGTTAGTTAGTTAGTAGTTAGTTAGTTAGTTAGTAGTTAGTTAGTTAGTTAGTTAGTAGTTAGTTAGTTAGTTAGTTAGTTAGTTAGTTAGTTAGTTAGTTAGTTAGTAGTTAGTTAGTTAGTTAGTTAGTTAGTTAGTTAGTAGTAGTTAGTTAGTTAGTTAGTTAGTTAGTAGTTAGTTAGTTAGTTAGTTAGTAGTTAGTTAAGTAGTTAGTTAGTTAGTTAGTAGTAGTTAGTTAGTTAGTTAGTTAGTTAGTTAGTAGTTAGTTAGTTAGTTAGTTTTATAGTTAGTAGTTAGTTAGTTAGTAGTTAGTTTAGTTAGTTAGTTAGTTAGTTAGTTAGTTAGTTAGTTAGTAGTTAGTTAGTAGTTAGTTAGTTAGTTAGTAGTTAGTTTTAGTTAGTAGTTAGTAGTTAGTTAGTTAGTTAGTTAGTTAGTTAGTTAGTAGTTAGTTAGTTAGTAGTTAGTGTTAGTTAGTTAGTTAGTTAGTTAGTTAGTTAGTTAGTTAGTTAGTTAGTTAGTTAGTTAGTTAGTTAGTAGTAGTTAGTTAGTAGTTAGTAGTTGTTAGTTAGTTAGTAGTAGGTTAGTTAGTTAGTAGTTAGTTAGTTAGTTAGTTTTAGTGTTAGTTAGTTAGTTAGTTAGTTAGTTAGTAGTAGTAGTTAGTTAGTTAGTAGTTAGTTAGTTAGTTAGTAGTTAGTTAGTTAGTTAGTTAGTTAGTTAGTTAGTTAGTTAGTTAGTAGTTAGTTAGTAGTTAGTTAGTTAGTTAGTTAGTTAGTAGTTAGTTAGTTAGTTAGTTAGTTAGTTAGTTAGTTAGTAGTTTTAGTTAGTTTATTTTAGTTTAGGTAGTTAGTAGTTAGTTAGTTAGCTTAGTTAGTAGTTAGTTTTAGTTAGTTAGTTCAGTAGTTAGTTAGTTAGTTAGTTAGGTAGTAGTTAGTTTAGTTAGTAGTTAGTTAGTAGTTAGTTAGTTAGTTAGTTAGTTAGTTACTTATGTGGGTTATTTTCAGAGACTTTACCTTCAAATCTTTGTTTCTGGGCAATGGTCAGATGATGCTGAAAATCGCCTTCCAAAATGTTATTCTATCAATCCAAATATTAATGACAATAAAATAATTTTTCTTTTTAAATTACAATATTGTATTTCGACTCAATAATATAATCTCTTTTATTCAAGCATTACACAAATTAATGAATGATAATGGCTAACAAAATATTTCCTATTGACACACATTCTCTTATTTCAAAATCTGTTAAATAAATTTACCATTAAGACCGTTAAATATTATATTAGGATAAATATGAATGCGGAATTCATTAATACTACTCGTCAATTGTAAAAACAAAATAATAAAAAAACTTTTAGTAATTGAATATAAATATAAAAATAGAAATATAAATTTTATGTTAATTTGTTTTCCGGCAACTGAAACTGTATTTGATTGCAATTAAAACCACAAGCGTTTATACGAAATATATCTCAAACATTTTGTATAAAAAGCTCAATATCGCCTATGGGTATACAATTTTTATGAAACTGACTAGTTAATTGGGCATAATATTAAAAAATTCTAAAATATTTGTAGTTTTTTTTTTTGCACTAGGTCTTCTATGCATTACCTTTCGTCCATAAAATAATCAGTTTGAGCTAGAGATAAAGGTAGAATGTTTATAAATAAACTTAACACTGATGCCGATGTTCTGAAATCGGGAGATTCCATGTTTGACTGCTTTCTGCTGCATATTTGAATATTTGATTAAATATCTATCGAAAGTTAAGCTCGTTTCTGCATTTTTCGTCTGTAGTTTTGATTGTAATCTCATAATTACTTAAGACCTAAAAAGAACAGCTCCTTTGAAACATTAAGGAATCGACAAGGTTTAAATTGCACATAGAAATAATGATAAATGCCTCGTTAAGGAAATGAAAATTTGCAAAAAAGTTTTTTTTTTTTGAAGAGTGGGCAAACAACAAATATTAAATGGTAACAAAAAATTTCTAAAAATTATAGAAAGTTAGGACATTTTCATAAATAATTATTTTCAGGAATTAGGAAAACAAGTTTTTATTTTCTGTTTTCAACAGTAAAGTATTTTTATTAGGAAAAGGGCAACGTCACAGTGGTTTGAAAGCAGTGAAACTGAATTCTGCTTTCTTTAGAAAAGAGTGTTCGAAAGACGCACATATTTCTTAAGACAACCTAATTTTAAAAAGTTTTTTTTTTTTCAACTTTTACAAACAGTATAATAGTAACATACTATAATAGAATAGACAATAGACTAGACTATAGACTAGATTGGACTAAAGACTAGACTATAGAATAGATTATAGACTAGATTATAGAATAGACTATAGACTAGACTATAGACTAGATTAAAGACTAGACTGTAGACTAGACTACAGACTAGAGTATAGACTTGACTATAGACTAGACTATAGACTAGACTATAGACTTGACTATAGACTAGATTATAGACTAGACTATAGACTAGACTAGACTATAGACTAGACTATAGACTAGACTATAGACTAGACTATAGACTAGACTATAGACTAGACTATAGACTAGACTATAGACTAGACTATAGACTAGACTATAGACTAGACTATAGACTAGACTATAGACTAGACTATAGACTAGACTATTAGACTAGACTAGACTTAGACTAGACTATAGACTAGACTATAGACTAGACTAGATAGACTATAGACTAGACTATAGACTAGACTATAGACTAGACTATAGACTAGACTATAGACTAGACTATAGACTAGACTATAGACTAGACTATTAGACTAGACTATAGACTAGACTATAGACTAGACTATAGACTAGACTATAGACTAGACTATAGACTAGACTATAGACTAGACTATAGACTAGACTATAGACTAGGACTATAGACTAGACTATAGACTAGACTATAGGACTAGACTATAGACTAGACTATAGACTAGACTATAGCTAGACTAGACTACTATAGACTAGACTATAAGACTAGACTATAGACTAGGACTATAGACTAGACTATAGACTAGACTATAGACTAGACTATAGACTAGACTATAGACTAGACTATAGACTAGACTATAGACTAGACTATAGACTAGACTATAGACTAGATACAGACTAGACTATAGACTAGACTATAGACTAGACTATAGACTAGACTATAGACTAGACTATAGACTAGACTATAGACTAGACTATAGACTAGACTATAGACTAGACTATAGACTAGACTATAGACTAGACTATAGACTAGACTATAGACTAGACTATAGACTAGACTATAGACTAGACTATAGACTAGACTATAGACAGATTAGGTTTTTTAGAAAAATTTTGATAGAAAATGCGTTATTTAAAAAAAAAATAATTTCTTTCTCTATCATACCACTGTTAATTAATGTCCTCTATTGCCTCATTTCATGTAATAATCCCCCCTTCCAAACAACAATCTTGCCCTTTAACCGAACTTGCAGACCCTTTTCCACCATATTGCCTTATATTTATTTTGCTAGTCACTTCATTGTTGTTGTTTTCATCTAACAATTCTAATGAAATAAAAAAAAAAAAAATCGGAAGAAACGGCGCCGAAATAATAATTGAAATTCAAATTCAATTACACTCGACAAACATGAAACATGAATAAACAATAACGATAAAAAAATATAAATGACCGATTACTTACAAATCACTAAATGTATTACATGACTGCCTCTACCACTACGCGCAACTGTTACTAAATACCCCCAAACTTCTGTAAAAACTACTTGACAAAGGGAAAAACAAAAACAATAGAAAAGAAGCCTAAAGTCATTTAAGACTTTTAAACAACTTAAAATTAACAAATTAAAATAAACAATAATATGAGCAATATAAATAAACATTATGCACTGGAAAAGGAGAGGGAAGGAAGTAAGCGAAATGAAGTAGAACATTATTGTAGTTTGAGAACCACAATCTATTCTACACCCTTTGGTGGTTTAAGACACAAAACCCCAAATTAACTGAAAGTTTTTATTATGACACTTTAAAATAAAATTGAAAATAAACACAAACATGTCCTGGCTCAACTTAGTTTTTCCTTCTAATTGTATGTGAAATAAAACACTAAAATAGGAACCGGAAACTAATAACATTACCACAATTTTAACGAGACATTTAGTTGTGTGGTGCTGGTTTCCTCGTAAAATGTTCTTGTGGTGTTTTTCGAATTTCCTTTTCCTTCGGAATTTTGAATTCTAAACAATTTATTATAGGCTCCTAAAAAGTTATTGGGTAACACCACAATTTATTTGTCTTAA
Organism: Lucilia sericata; assembly: GCF_015586225.1. Lineage (NCBI taxonomy): Eukaryota > Metazoa > Arthropoda > Insecta > Diptera > Calliphoridae > Lucilia > Lucilia sericata. The sequence goes on along the minus strand of NW_023995079.1, from coordinate 24,714 downwards.
AACAAAAAAAATAGAAAACCTATGTATACTCATACATAAACACATATGTACATATGTATTCTTTTTTACAAAATCTTTGGAAAACATCGTTTTAAGGAATGTTATTCAATCCTTGCCCTGTTTAGATAACAAAAAGATATATATATATATAACATTTATTTCTGTCTTCCTTTTAATAAAAATGGAAAATAAATTACTAAAATCGTATATCCTCTGAGAGTAAAAGGGAATAGTTTTCATTTAATTTAAAGATTTATTTTTTTAGAAAATGAAAAATATTTGTTATTCGATTTTAAAATAATATTAATCATTTGAAGCTAATCAATCTGAGTTTTTCCTATAAGAACTGTCTTCATTGAAGACAGTTTTTTTTTTTTTAAAGGAAAAGGTGTCTATTGTCTAGCCTATAGTCTAGCTATAGTCTAGCCTATAGTCTAGCCTATAGTATAGCCTATAGTCTAGCCTATAGTCTAGCCTATAGTCTAGCCTATAGTCTAGCCTATAGTCTAGCCTATAGTCCAGCCTATAGTCTAGTCTATAGTCTAGTCTATAGTCTAGTCTATAGTCTAGTCTATAGTCTAGTCTATAGTCTAGTCTATAGTCTAGTCTATAGTCTAGTCATAGTCTAGTTCTATAGTCTAGTCTATAGTCTAGTCTATAGTTTAGTCTATAGTCTAGTCTAGTCTGTCTATAGTCTAGTCTATAGTCTAGTCTATGGTCGTCTATGTCTAGTCTATAGTCTAGTCTATAGTCTAGTCTATTAGTCTAGTCTATAGTCAGTTATAGTCTAGTCTATAGTCTAGTCTATAGTCTAGTCTATAGTCTAGTCTATAGTCTAGTCTATAGTCTAGTCTATAGTCTAGTCTATATTCTAGTCTATATTCTAGTCTAGCTAGTCTATATACTGTCTAGTCTATATTCTAGTCTATATTCTAGTCTATAGTCGTCTATATTAGTCTATAGTCTAGTCTATAGTCTAGTCTATATCTAGTCTATAGTCTAGTCTATAGTCTAGTCTAGTCTAGTCTATAGCTAGTCTATAGTCTAGTCTATAGTCTAGTCTATAGTCTAGTCTATAGTCAGTCTATAGTCTCTATAGTCTAGTCTATAGTCTAGTCTATAGTCTAGTCTATAGTCTAGTCATATCTAGTCTATAGTCTAGTCTATAGTCTAGTCTATAGTCTAGTCTATAGTCTAGTCTATAGTCTAGTCTATAGTCTAGTCTATAGTCTAGTCATAGTCTAGTCTATAGTCTAGTCTATAGTCTAGTCTATAGTCTAGTCTATAGTCTAGTCTATAGTCTAGTCTATAGTCTAGTCTATAGTCTAGTCTATAGTCTAGTCTATAGTCTAGTCTATAGTCTAGTCTATAGTCTAGTCTATAGTCTAGTCTATAGTCTAGTCTATAGTCTAGTCTATAGTCTAGTCTATAGTCTAGTCTATAGTCTAGTCTATAGTCTAGTCTATAGTCTAGTCTATAGTCTAGTCTATAGTCTAGTCTATAGTCTAGTCTATAGTCTAGTCTATAGTCTAGTCTATAGTCTAGTCTATAGTCTAGTCTATAGTCTAGTCTATAGTCTAGTCTATAGTCTAGTCTATAGTCTAGTCTATAGTCTAGTCTATAGTCTAGTCTATAGTCTAGTCTATAGTCTAGTCTATAGTCTAGTCTATAGTCTAGTCTATAGTCTAGTCTATAGTCTAGTCTATAGTCTAGTCTATAGTCTAGTCTATAGTCTAGTCTATAGTCTAGTCTATAGTCTAGTCTATAGTCTAGTCTATAGTCTAGTCTATAGTCTAGTCTATAGTCTAGTCTATAGTCTAGTCTATAGTCTAGTCTATAGTCTAGTCTATAGTCAGTCTATAGTCTAGTCTATAGTCTAGTCTATAGTCTAGTCTATGTCTACTATAGTCTAGTCTATAGTCTAGTCTATAGTCTAGTCTATAGTCTAGTCTATAGTCTAGTCTATAGTCTAGTCTATAGTCTAGTCTATAGTCTAGTCTATAGTCTAGTCTATAGTCTAGTCTATAGTCTAGTCTATAGTCTAGTCTTAGTCTAGTCTATAGTCTAGTCTATAGTCTAGTCTATAGTCTAGTCTATAGTCTAGTCTATAGTCTAGTCTATAGTCTAGTCTATAGTCTAGTCTATAGTCTAGTCTATAGTCTAGTCATAGTCTAGTCTATAGTCTAGTCTATAGTCTAGTCTATAGTCTAGTCATAGTCTAGTCTATAGTCTAGTCTATAGTCTAGTCTATAGTCTAGTCTATAGTCTAGTCTATAGTCTAGTCTATAGTCTAGTCTATAGTCTAGTCTATAGTCTAGTCTATAGTCTAGTCTATAGTCTAGCTATAGTCTAGCTATAGTCTAGCCTATAGTCTAGCCTATAGTCTAGCCTATAGTCTAGCCTATAGTCTAGCCTATAGTCTAGCCTATAGTCCAGCCTATAGTCTAGTCTATAGTCTAGTCTATAGTCTAGTCTATAGTCTAGTCTATAGTCTAGTCTATAGTCTAGTCTATAGTCTAGTCTATAGTCTAGTCTATAGTCTAGTCTATAGTCTAGTCTATAGTTTAGTCTATAGTAGTCTATAGTCTAGTCTATAGTCGTCTATAGTCTAGTCTATAGTCTAGTCTATAGTCTAGTCTATAGTCTAGTCTATAGTCTAGTCTAGTCTAGTCTATAGTCTAGTCTATAGTCTAGTCTATAGTCTAGTCTATAGTCTAGTCTATATTCTAGTCTATATTCTAGTCTATATTCTAGTCTATATTCTAGTCTATAGTCTAGTCTATAGTCTAGTCTAATTCTAGTCTATAGTCTAGTCTATAGTCTAGTCTATAGTCTAGTCTATAGTCTAGTCTATAGTCTAGTCTATAGTCTAGTCTATAGTCTAGTCTATAGTCTAGTCTATAGTCTAGTCTATAGTCTAGTCTATAGTCTAGTCTATAGTCTAGTCTATAGTCTAGTCTATAGTCTAGTCTATAGTCTAGTCTATAGTCTAGTCTATAGTCTAGTCTATAGTCTAGTCTATAGTCTAGTCTATAGTCTAGTCTATAGTCTAGTCTATAGTCTAGTCTATAGTCTAGTCATAGTCTAGTCTATAGTCTAGTCTATAGTCTAGTCTATAGTCTAGTCTATAGTCTAGTCTATAGTCTAGTCTATAGTCTAGTCTATAGTCTAGTCTATAGTCTAGTCTATAGTCTAGTCTATAGTCTAGTCTATAGTCTAGTCTATAGTCTAGTCTATAGTCTAGTCTATAGTCTAGTCTATAGTCTAGTCTATAGTCTAGTTATAGTCTCTATAGTCTAGTCTATAGTCTTCTATAGTCTAGTCTATAGTCTAGTCTATAGTCTAGTCTATAGTCTAGTCTATAGTCTAGTCTATAGTCTAGTCTATAGTCTAGTCTATAGTCTAGTCTATAGTCTAGTCTATAGTCTAGTCTATAGTCTAGTCTATAGTCTAGTCTATAGTCTAGTCTATAGTCTAGTCTATAGTCTAGTCTATAGTCTAGTCTATAGTCTAGTCTATAGTCTAGTCTATAGTCTAGTCTATAGTCTAGTCTATAGTCTAGTCTATAGTCTAGTCTATAGTCTAGTCTATAGTCTAGTCTATAGTCTAGTCTATAGTCTAGTCTATAGTCTAGTCTATAGTCTAGTCTATAGTCTAGTCATAGTCTAGTCTATAGTCTAGTCTATAGTCTAGTCTATAGTCTAGTCTATAGTCTAGTCTATAGTCTAGTCTATAGTCTAGTCTATAGTCTAGTCTATAGTCTAGTCTATAGTCTAGTCTATAGTCTAGTCTATAGTCTAGTCTATCGTCTAGTCTATAGTTAGTCTATAGTCTAGTCTATAGTCTAGTCTATAGTCTATCTATAGTTCGTAGTCTAGTCTAGTCTAGTCTATAGTCTAGTCTATAGTCTATCTATAGTCTAGTCTATAGTCTAGTCTATAGTCTAGGTCTATAGTCTAGGTCTATAGTCTAGTCTATAGTCTAGTCTATAGTCTTAGTCTATAGTCTAGTCTATAGTATAGTCTATAGTCTAGTCTATAGTCTAGTCTATAGTCTAGTCTATAGTCTAGTCTATAGTCTAGTCTATAGTCTAGTCTATGCTAGTCTAGTCTATTATAGTCTAGTCTATAGTTAGTCTATAGTCTAGTCTATAGTCTAGTCTATAGTCTAGTCTATAGTCTAGTCTATAGTCTAGTCTATAGTCTAGTCTATAGTTCTAGTCTATAGTCTAGTCTATAGTCTAGTCTATAGTCTAGTCTATAGTCTAGTCTATAGTCTAGTCTATAGTCTAGTCTATAGTCTAGTCTATAGTCTAGTCTATAGTCTAGTCTATAGTCTAGTCTATAGTCTAGTCTATAGTCTAGTCTATAGTCTAGTCTATAGTCTAGTCTATAGTCTAGTCTATAGTCTAGTCTATAGTCTAGTCTATAGTCTAGTCTATAGTCTAGTCTATAGTCTAGTCTATAGTCTAGTCTATAGTCTAGTCTATAGTCTAGTCTATAGTCTAGTCTATAGTCTAGTCTATAGTCTAGTCTATAGTCTAGTCTATAGTCTAGTCTATAGTCTAGTCTATCTAGTCTATAGTCTAGTCTATAGTCTAGTCTATAGTCTAGTCTATAGTCTAGTCTATAGTCTAGTCTATAGTCTAGTCTATAGTCTAGTCTATAGTCTAGTCTATAGTCTAGTCTATAGTCTAGTCTATAGTCTAGTCTATAGTCTAGTCTATAGTCTAGTCTATAGTCTAGTCTATAGTCTAGTCTATAGTCTAGTCTATAGTCTAGTCTATAGTCTAGTCTATAGTCTAGTCTATAGTCTAGTCTATAGTCTAGTCTATAGTCTAGTCTATAGTCTAGTCTATAGTCTAGTCTATAGTCTAGTCTATAGTCTAGTCTATAGTCTAGTCTATAGTCTAGTCTATAGTCTAGTCGATAGTCTAGTCTACAGTCTAGTCTATAGTCTAGCCTATAGTCTAGTCTACAGTCTAGTCTATAGTCTAGCCTATAGTCTAGTCTATAGTCTAGTCTATAGTCTAGTCTATAGTCTAGTCTATAGTCTAGTCTATAGTCTAGTCTATAGTCTAGTCTATAGTCTAGTCTATAGTCTAGTCTATAGTCTAGTCTATAGTCTAGTATTCACTAAATGTATTATCGTCCGATGTTCAGAAATTTAGTTTCCTGGACGTAATTCCTAAGAATTTTCCAATTAGTGTTCGTGAGGGATATTTTATCCGGAATAATATCACTTCCAAAATATTATGATCTAATTTCGGCCAAAGCCTGACAATGGCAAAGAAAGTGCTCAAGAGTTTCTCTGTCCTCTCTACATGCTCTACATTCGTCTGAATCCGCACGTCTAATTTGGTATAGGTGTGCCCGTAATCCTGTGTGTCCACTCAAAATACGTACCATCATACTAACCTCAGACTTGTTCATTTTGAGGAGACTTCTCGTCCTGCTCTCGTTAGGGTCACCCCATAGGATCTTTGTTTCATTATTCCAAGATGCCTTGTGGGTTACTCTCACCCATAATTTTAATTCTGCCCTCGTTGCGTTCGTCAGTTTAACTACCCCGAGTTCCCTTCCCTTTAAAGCTATTACATTTGCTCTTTCATTGCCGACTACTCCCGAGTTGCTTGGTACCCATATGATGTGAACCTTATTTCTGGGAGAGTATTCAATATACAATATACTCAGAAATTTTTGTCTTTCTTGTGAAAAGACATATTTCTGTCTTCGCCGGGTTAACATTGAGGCCTCTAGGTTTTAAAGTAACCTCTAAAAATCTCATTTTTAAAGTAATGAAAGGTTTATTTGTCATTTATTAAGTACTTTTTCCATAAAAAATTCCTTTAATAAACCAGCAATAACTTTGTATAACAATAAGGAATTAATTTGTAATAAACTTACATTTATTTCACTTTAAAGTAAGAACAATGAAAAACAACACAAGCTCAGCAAAAACGTACAATTGAATAGAAATAAATAAAACACCTGAACTTTAGAAGACAACAAAGTGTCTGCTGTTCTATTGTATGAAACAATAAGATATAAGAAAATGCCAAACAAAACGTCTTGAACAAAGATTTAAAAGAAGTCTAGAGTGAATTTAAAATGTAAACCCTTAAAAGAGACGCAGAGACACCATTACTGATTCAATATTTAAAAATCCCTTTAAAAACACTTTATTTTTTGAGTATTTCTTTAAGAAAAGGGAAATTGTTACACAACTATAGACAACACACATATGTATGTATATACAAATATGGAACCAATACTTTTTATGAAGATTTATTTATATTTTTAAACAAAAGTAAACAAAATTAAATAAAATAGAAACATAGACATTCAAACTCTTAAACACCATACATATATATTTATATTGTAGTTTTCTATTAAATTTATTCTAACCCAATCTAACGCCTTAATGGTTTGTAATCAATTCTGATAAGAAAGCATTTAATGGCCCAAACAATTTTACACAAAAAACAAACACGTATGTAAGAGTTGTACATGTAAAAAATATCCCTTTAACCGCCCCCACCTTAACGGGGGGATAAATGCAAGGGTTTATTGTACAAAACCAATAAACTTATAGAAATGTTAAACAAATTACAAAAAAAATGGTAACAACTATAGATAAGGATATTATTGAAGGTATAGACTCTGGTTTTGTAAAATTTATTATTTACTTTTCTTTACGAAAACTCTACGCGAAAGATATTTCTAATGAAAACTTATGTTGTAGAAAAATTATTTGAAAGGGTATTTTTTCTGCAGAATATTTCCTCCGAAGTCCCTTTTCCGAAAGAAAACTATCTTCAGATAACTTACTTAGAAGATCAACACTACATACTTAGAAGATAAAGACAAAACTATAGTGAGGACTTTGTAAAGGACTATAAGCAAAACTGTAGACAAGATTTTAGTCAGGACTATAGACAATACTAAAGTCGACACTATAGACAAGATTACAGTCAGGACTGTACTCAATACTAAAGCCCCGAGGCTGAAGTCACGACTATAATCGGGACTATAGACAGGGCTATAGTCGGGGCTATAGACAAGACTATAGTCAGGAATATAATCAGAACTATAGTCAAAACTATCGACCGGACTATAGACAAGTCTGTAGGCGGGACTATATACAACACTATAGTCAGGACTATAGACAAGACTATAGTCAAAACTATAGACAACCTATAGCCAGGACTATAGACAAAACTATAGACTAGACTATAGTCAAACTATAGACTATAACTATAGTCCTGACTATAGGCTATATTCGGGAATATAAACTATAGTGGGGACTATAGACTATATTCGGGACTATAGACTATAGTGGGGATTATAGACTATAGTGGGGACTATAGACTATAGTGGGGACTATAGACTATAGTCGCGACTATAGACTATAGTGGGGACTATAGACTATAGTGGGGACTATAGACTATAGTGGGGACTATAGACTATAGTCAGGACTATAGACTATTGTCGGGAATATAGACTATAGTGGGGACTATAGACTATAGTCGAGACAATAGACTATAGACTATAGTCGGGACTATAGACTATAGTCTTTACTATACACTATAGTCGTTACTATAGACTATAATCGGGACTATAACTATAGTCCTGACTACAAACTATAGTCGGGACTATTGACTATAGTAGGGACTATAGACTGTAGTCGGGAGTATGGAATATAGTCGGGAGTATAGACTATAGTCGGGAGTATAGACTATAGTCGTGACTATAGACTATAGTCGGGACTATAGACTATAGTCGGGAGTATAGACTATAGTCGGGAGTATAGACTATAGTCGGGAGTATAGACTATAGTCCCGACTATAGTCTATAGTCCCGACTATGGTCTATAGTCCCGACTATAGACTATAGTCCGGATTATAGACTATAGTCCGGATTATAGACTATAGTCGGGACTATAGACTAAAGTCGGGACTATAGACTATAGTCGGGACTATATACTATAGTCGGGACTATAGACTACAGTCGGGACTATAGACTATAGTCGGTACTATAGACTATAGTCGGGACTTTAGACTATAGTCGGGACTATAGACTATAGTCGGGACTATAGACTATAGTCGGGACTATAGACTATAGTCGGGACTATAGACCATAGTCGGGACTATAGACTATAGTCGGGACTATAGACTATAGTCGGGACTATAGACTATAGTCGGGACTATAGACTATAGTCGGGATTATAGACTATAGTCGGGACTATAGACTATAGTCGGGACTATAGACTATAGTCGGGACTATAGACTATAGTCGGGACTATAGACTATAGTCGGGACTATAGACTATAGTCGGGACTATAGACTATAGTCGGGACTATAGACTATAGTCGGGACTATAGACTATAGTAGGGACTATAGACTATGGATAGGAATGCAATCAGTACTATATTCTGGATTAGATAATTAATAGGACTATAGTCTTTTAAAATTTATTTCTCCTTATTCCCTTTATTGTTATTGTTTTAAAAATATCCTCCCACAAAATCCTTTTTTACTGTAATATAATATTTTTTTACTAATTTTAGACATCTTCCTTAAATTACTTTAAAAGTTTAAGCTTTCAAGCAACATAACAAAATTAACATTTACTGCCGCACAGTGGTATAGGAAAAAAAAAAGAGGGAAATAATTCGGTAACTTCTAAACGGTTAATCCGATTTTAATGAAATTTGGTGTGCACAAAGAGGAGGTGTTGTCGAGTTTAGGTTTTGAATTTGGACCTTATAGGCCAACCAGGGGCCCGGCGGGGGGTCCTCAAATTAGGACACCTCGGCTATGTTAAATTTTTAAAACGATCCTATTTCTTCATTTGAGTTCCGATTTAAAAAAAATTTCGTATATAGAATCTCCTCATCGAGCACTATAAAAAATGTCGTCGTAGCAGTAAATTATCTCTTATAGTTTAGGAGATATTCGCATTTGAATATTAAAATTTTAAAATTTTTACCGTCCTTACTTTAGTTTTTTTGATAATAGCAGGTCCAAATATTTCCGATTTTCGCCATTTTTTTTTATTTGCTTAACAACAAGTTTATATACCAAGCAGTGAAAGAATTATGTAAAAATCATGACTGAGTCCAAAGTTATAGGCATTTAAATTTAAAAAATTAAAAAAAGGCGATTTTTTGTCATTTTTTTGGGAAAAAAGTATCTTTTTCTTTTTAAGTTATCTAAAAAGTTTCTAAGAAGATGTATATAGAATTTATACTTTTTGGAAAGCTGACTTTACATAAAGTACGATAAATGAAACAAAACCTAAAAATTTTTGATACCGAGGGGACCAGGTCCATCCAAAAAAACCCTATTTTTTATGGAAAATTAAATTTTGAGCAAAAATTCTCAAATCGCATAGTCGATATCAAATTATAGTGACCTGTTTTATATGACCCAATATGTTCTTAATCATTTTGTAACGGGTTTCGATAACCCCGCCCCTGGTATGGATATAATAGGCAAAAAACTAAAAAATCCCATTTTTGGGATTTTTTAAAACTTTTTTGGGAATTCCGGGATTTCTAATAAGAAAATTCGAAATTTTGATTTAATTTTGGATTTTAAGTAAAAAAATCTACCTAACTGTAAAATTTCATCAAAAAATATTCATAAATAAAATTTTTATTGCAATTCTTTTAGAAAATTTGCCTAGCACTATTATTTTCATCCATAAGGTTAACTCTTAAATTTGTTACATATATGGATGAAAATAATAGTGCTAGGTAAATTTTCTAAAAGATGTTGAGTTTTCCCTAATTAATTTGTCACTTAAAAAACATTAGGTAGGCATGTTATATATCAATGGAAAGGTAATTTTGTCTATTTTTCAAAACTGTATATAATTTTTGAAAATTAAAAAATTCGCGGAATACTTTTTTTAAAAAAAATTAAAAAATGTTTTTTATTCAGTTTTTGCGAAGATACAAATTTTTCAAATTGCAATAAAAATTTTATTTATGAATATTTTTTGATGAAATTTTACAGTTAGGTAGATTTTTTTACTCAAAATCCAAAATTAAATAAAAATTTCGAATTTTCTTATTAGAAATCCCGGAATTCCCAAAAAGTTTTAAAAAATCCCAAAAATGGGATTTTTTGGTTTTTTGCCTATTATATCCATACCAGGGGCGGGGTTATCGAAACCCGTTACAAAATGATTAAGAACTTATTGGGTCATATAAAACAGGTCACTATAATTTGATATCGACTATGCGATTTGAGAATTTTTGCTCAAAATTTAATTTTCCATAAAAAATAGGGTTTTTTTGGATGGACCTGGTCCCCTCGGTATCAAAAATTTTTAGCTTTTGTTTCATTTATCGTATTTTATGTAAAGTCAGCTTTCCAAAAAGTATAAATTCTATATACATCTTCTTAGAAACTTTTTAGATAATTTAAAAAGAAAAAGATACTTTTTTCCCAAAAAAATGACAAAAAATCGCCTTTTTTTAATTTTTTAAATTTAAATGCCTATAACTTTGGACTCAGTCATGATTTTTACATAATTCTTTCACTGCTTGGTATATAAACTTGTTGTTAAGCAAATAAAAAAAAAATGGCGAAAATCGGAAATATTTGGACCTGCTATTATCAAAAAAACTAAAGTAAGGACGGTAAAAATTTTAAAATTTTAATATTCAAATGCGAATATCTCCTAAACTATAAGAGATAATTTACTGCTACGACGACATTTTTTATAGTGCTCGATGAGGAGATTCTATATACGAAATTTTTTTTAAATCGGAACTCAAATGAAGAAATAGGATCGTTTTAAAAATTTAACATAGCCGAGGTGTCCTAATTTGAGGACCCCCCGCCGGGCCCCTGGTTGGCCTATAAGGTCCAAATTCAAAACCTAAACTCGACAACACCTCCTCTTTGTGCATACCAAATTTCATTAAAATCGGATTAACCGTTTAGAAGTTACCGAATTATTTCCCTCTTTTTTTTTTCCTATACCACTGTGTGCCGCTAAGGCCACCTTAAATATTCAGCGTCATTATTTTAAAAAATTATCACCCAAAATAAAGACTATATTTAGCCACATTGTGCTGCTATACAAATTGTAGCATGCTATTAGGCTTATTTTCGAAATTACTTCCTTTTACAACTTTGTCCTTTTTTCCTAAAAAAAATTCTAAAAATAATAAATTCGCCATAAAATTACAATATATTTTTTTTAAAGGATACCATTCTTTAACACTTTGCTAATAAACACGTGTATATTTGGAGGGGTTTTGGTTGCCGTAACCCTTTTCAAATGTTTCTCACGATTTTGGCGTTTAGGAAAAATATCACGTTTTATAGTTGGTAAGATAAAGCTCTAGGCAGCAGATTTGGGTTTCATTTCACAATTTGTATGACGACTTCTAAACAAAGATGGTGGGGATTTGTTTAAATACAAATTGTTGTGAAAGAAGTTTTAGCGCCTGGCAGTATGTTATATACAACATTTTTAAATATTTAATTATATATAATGATGTTTTGTTGTGTTCTTGTATGTGTTTAAAAAAGGTTTGGTGTGTGGGAAATTATTAGTTATGAATCCCGTAAAATTAATTAGTGAATAATTTTTGTCAGTGAACTTTGAAGATTTGTTAATATTTGTATAAGTAGTAGTCTATTTATAGGCTTTTCAAGTAGGTAGATGTTTACTTATGGGGTAGGAGTTAAGATTTTACAATTTAATCATGATTTATTGATGTCATTTTGTTAAGTAAATAAATTCTCGGGGGTATTGTAAATAACTAAGGAATTTATTAAAATTTATTTTTAAAGGAAAAGGCAACTTTTACTATTCATCTATATATATAAAATTCTAACGTTACTGACTGACTGACTGACTGATTCACTGACTGATTCATCATCGCACAGCCTAAACGGTTGAAGCTAAAGAGCTGAAATTTGGACAGGAGGTTGGTCTCCCGCCAAATAGATCCACTAAGACGGGATTTTTGGAAATTCGAATATTTAGGGGGTAAAAAAGGGTAAAAACGGGTAAATTCGGTAACCTTATATCTCCTAAACTAGAAAAGATACAAAAACAGTTTAAAGCTTATCGCCGTTCATTTAAAAAATAAACGGACAGGTGTCTGGTACTTTTTTAAAATTCGGCCCCTTTAGGGAATAAACGGGTAAAAACTGTATTTTGGTACTTTTTTCGCACCCCATGTATCTTTTAAACCAGTGCACATTCAAAAATATTTTTGACTCCTTCATAACTTAACGAAAAAATAAAAATATGAATTTAGTACCTTTTGGATATTCGGACGTTTAAGGGGTTAAAATTGTACCTATTTTTGGTACTTTTTTCATAAAACATTGTTTTTGGTTTATTAACTTATACATATGAATACATAATAACGGGCTCCCACTACGATGTTGCAACTTTTTGGAATAGAATTTTTATTTCGTTAATGGGGAGGAAAAAAGTACCAAAAGGGGTAAAAATGGGAAATTTGATTTTATTCAACCACAATGATCGAATTTAGATAAAATTTTTAAATTTAAAAACACTAAATATCCTAATGGGGTGTTATTTGGAACCCCGGTACCAAGTGATATTTTTTGGTACTTTTCATTCTCCAACTGGTCCTTTTTGAGTTTTCTATGATATTGAAATAGAAACATGAAATTAATAATAAAGGGACTTTTCGCTACTTTTTCGTTCTACACAGGTACTTTTTTGAGTTTTCTTTAAAATTCAACCTAGAAACATGAAATTAAGCATGTAGAGCTCGGAGTAAATGAGAATCTATAAAATGGGACTTTTTGGTACTTTTTCGTTCTTCAAAAGGTACTTTGAATTTTCTATAATATTGAACCTAGAAACATGAAAATAAACATGTAGACACCGGAGTAAATGAGAATCTATAAAAGGGGACTTTTTGGTACTTTTTCGTCCTTCGACTGGTACTTTTTGAGTTTTCTATAAAATTTAACCTAGAAACATGAAATTAAGCATGTAGAGACCGGAGTAAATGAGAATCTATAAAAGGGGACTTTTTGGTACTTTTTCGTCCTTCGACTGGTACTTTTTGAGTTTTCTATAAAATTTAACCTAGAAACATGAATTTAAGCATGTAGAGCCCAGAGTAAATGAAAATCTATAATAGGGGACTTTTTGGTACTTTTTCGTCCTTCGACTGGTACTTTTTGAGTTTTCTATAAAATTTAACCTAGAAACATGAAATTAAGCATGTAGAGCCCTTAGTAAATGAGAATCTATAAAAGGGGACTTTTTGGTACTTTTTCGTCTTTCGACTGGTACTTTTTGAGTTTTCTATAAAATTTAACCTAGAAACATAAAATTAAGCATGTAGAGCCCTTAGTAAATGAGAATCTATAAAAGGGGACTTTTTGGTACTTTTTCGTCTTTCGACTGATACTTTTTGAGTTTTCTATAAAATTTAACCTAGAAACATGAAATTAAACATGTAGAGACCGGAGTAAATGAGAATCTATAAAAGGGGACTTTTTGGTACTTTTTCGTCCTTCGACTGGTACTTTTTGAGTTTTCTATAAAATTTAACCTAGAAACATGAATTTAAGCATGTAGAGCCCTTAATAAATGAGAATCTATAAAAGGGGACTTTTTGGTACTTTTTCGTCTTTCGACTGGTACTTTTTGTGTTTTCTATAAAATTTAACCTAGAAACATAAAATGTAGAGCCCTTATTAAATGAGAATCTATAAAGGGGGACTATTTGGTACTTTTCGTCTTTCGACTGGTACTTTTTGAGTTTTCTATAAAAAAAATTTAACATAGAAACATGAAATTAAGCATGTAGAGCCCTTAGTAAATGAGAATCTATAAAAGGGGACTTTTTGGTACTTTTTCGTCCTTCGACTGGTACTTTTTGAGTTTTCTATAAAATTTAACCTAGAAACATGAAATTAAGCATGTAGAGACCGGAGTAAATGAGAATCTATAAAAGGGGACTTTTTGGTACTTTTTCGTCCTTCGACTGGTACTTTTTGAGTTTTCTATAAAATTTAACCTAGAAACATGAAATTAAGCATGTGGAGGCCTTAGTTAATGAGAATCTATAAAAGGGGACTTTTAGGTACTTTTTCGTCCTTCGACTGGTACTTTTTGAGTTTTCTATAAAATTTAACCTAGAAACATAAAATTAAGCATGTAGAGCCCTTAGTAAATGAGAATCTATAAAATCGTCTTTCGACTGGTACTTTTTGAGTTTTCTATAAAATTTAACCTAGAAACATGAAATTAAGCATGTAGAGCCCTTAGTAAATGAGAATCTATAAAAGGGGTCTTTTTGGTACTTTTTCGTCCTTCGCCTGGTACTTTTTGAGTTTTCTATAAAATTTAACCTAGAAACATGAAATTAAGCATGTAGAGCCCTTAGTAAATGAGAATCTATAAAAGGGGACTTTTTGGTACTTTTTCGTCTTTCGACTGATACTTTTTGAGTTTTCTATAAAATTTAACCTAGAAACATGAAATTAAGCATGTAGAGCCCGGAGTAAATGAGAATCTATAAAAGGGGACTTTTTGGAACTTTTTCGTCTTTTGACTGGTACTTTTTGAGTTTTCTATAAAATTTAACCTAGAAACATGAATTTAAGCATGTAGAGCCCAGAGTAAATGAGAATCTATAATAGGGGACTTTTTGGTACTTTTTCGTTCTACAAAAGGTACTTTTTGAGTTTTCTATAAAATTTAACCTAGAAAAATGAAATTAAGCATGTAGAGCCCGTAGTAAATGAGAATCTATAAAAGCGGACTTTTTGGAACTTTTTCGTTCTTCAAAAGGTACTTTTTGGATTTTTGTATAATATTGAACCTAGAAACGTGAAATTAAGCATGTAGAGCCCGGATTAAGTGAGGACCTATAAAAGGGGCCTTTTTGGTACTTTTTCGTTCTTTAAAAGGTACATTTTGAATTTTCTATAATATTGAACCTAGAAACATGAAATTAAGCATTTAGAGCCTGGATTAAGTGAGAACCTATAAAAGGGCACTTTTTGGTATTTTTTCGTTCTTCAAAAGGTACTTTTTGTGTTTTTTATAATATTGATCCTAGAAACATGAAATTAAGCATGTGGAGCCCGGAGTTAATTAGAATCTATAAAAGCAATCAGGGACTTGAGTGAATGAAAATTTAAACTGTAATATTTTCTGGTACTTTTTGAATTTTCTATAAAATTGAACTTAGGAACATGAAATTAAATAAAATAGCTTTCTAAAATATTGAATATATAAACATAAAATTAAACACGCAGTATCCCAATTGAACGAAAATTGAAAAAGGATACTCTGGTACTTTTTTGTTCTTTTACTAATACTTTTCGAATTTTCTATAATATTGAACCTAAAAACATAAAATTGGACATGTAGCTTCCTGATTGTATAAAAATCTTTATGCGATTTTTTGGTTTCTGGTTGAAAATTAAACATGCGTCATCCTGATTTAATGAAAATATATAAAAAGGCACTGTCTGGTACTTTTTCGTTCTTCAACTGTTTTTTTTAATTTTCTGTAATATTGAGACTAGAATCATAAAATCAAACTTAAAGAGTTCTCTAAAAGGGGAATTTTTGATATTGCAGATATATATACATTTACAATAATGATATTTATTTTATTCCATTACGATGAGGGTAGCGAAGCACACTGGGTATAGCTAGTTAAACTATAAATTTATAGTTGCGCTAAAAAGGTTTTAATTTCACTATTTATAAAAGTTTATTATTACTTTTCATATAAATTTTCTTAAACATTCTCACTTAATTAAATTCTTTTCTTTTAATCCATATTCTTTGGGATTTTTTTTTTGTAGAAGATTTTTATATCATAAGCAGTGATGGGTAGGTAACATCTAATTTATATTTGTAAGCCAACACACTTTTGATTCTAATTTTATTTTGTTGTTATTTTTTTGACATTGACAATAGAAAATCAAATAATCATATACGTTCATATGTACATTTGTATAAAAATAAATGGTTAACACACTTTATTTAACGGCACCTTTCACGCCTTCCAAATGTATTTTCTCCATATTAGATTGCTCTCAAAATTTTTGTTTTTGTCCGGACTATGGACAGATCAACATCCTTCAATATAGAAGGATCTATAGTCTCGACTAAAGATAGCTGTTCAATGTTGACTATGGAAAAATTTATATAGTTTTGAGTATAGCATAATCAATAGTTTTGACTAAAACTTATATATAAGATTGACTATATATAAATCTGTACTCTTGACTATAGACAGACCTATATATAGACTCTTCTATATATAGGTCTATAGACTCTTCTATAGTCTGGACTATAGACTCTTCTATAGTCTGGACTATAGACTCTTCTATAGTCTGGACTATAGACTATTCTATAATCTGGACTATAGAGTATTCTATAGTCTGGACTATAGACTGTTCTATAGTGTAGACTATAGACTGTTCTATAGTGTGGACTATAGACTGTTCTATAGTGTGGACTATAGACTGTTCTTTAGTGTGGACTATATACTGTTCTATAGTGTGGACTATAGACTGTTCTATAGTCTGGACTATAGACTGTTCCATAGTCTGGACTATAGACTGTTCTATAGTCTGGACTATAAACTGTTCTATAGTCTGGACTATAGACTGTTCTATAGTCTGGACTATAGACTGTTCTATAGTCTGGACTATAGACTGTTCTATAGTCTGGACTATAGACTGTTCTATAGTCTGGACTATAGACTGTTCTATAGTCTGGACTATAGACTGTTCTATAGTCTGGACTATAGACTGTTCTATACTCTGGACAATAGACTGTTCTATAGTCTGGACTATAGACTGTTCTATAGTCTGGACTATAGACTGTTCTATAGTCTGGACTATAGACTGTTCTATACTGGTCTATAGACTGTTCCATAGTCTGGACTATAGACTGTTCTATAGTCTGGACTATAGACTGTTCTATAGTCTGGACTATAGACTGTTCTATAGTCTGGACTATAGACTGTTCTATAGTCTGGACTATATACTGTTCTATAGTATGGACTATACTCTGATCAATAGTCTGGACTATAGACTGTTCTATAGCCTGAACCATACTATTGTATAGTCTGAGCTTTTCTATAATCTGGACTATAGACTGTCAACTAATACATTAAAAATCCTTATCAGAGCACTCCTAATATCTACTTCTATGAATGAATATGTAAGTATTCATGTATCTGTACGTTCAACAAATACTACGCGTATTTTATTTTTGTGTGATTTGTAAAATACCTAAAAATATTGTATTTCATATGCAAATGAAACGTGATAGGCACGTATGAAAATGTTGACATTTTATTTTCTTGCCTGATTTAAATGTTGATTCCTTATAACAAGTATTTTTTTGTATTTCCATAATATTTGGTTTACCAAATCAAGTAAGGTATAGATTTGTAAATACATTTTGACAATTTGTATATTGTCTATACGAACAAAAGATATGTTAAATAATATCGAGATAAGAGACAAAAGAAATTTTAAAGAATTGTTTTTTTTTTTTTTTTTTGGCGTAGGCTATCGTAGTAATGCTTTTTTGAGAAATCTTTTGTTTATTTAATTACGATTGTAATGGGAAAAATTACATTTAGTTATGACATTTCTGTTTTGTACGTGTTGCGTAAAAAGTGATTTGTTGAGTCAAAAATGCCAATATCAAGAAAGCTTTCGCCTTATAATATCTTAACTATAGACTGGATAATAGACTACCCTATAGAATAGAATAGAATACTGGAAAGACTATAGACTAGACTATAGACTAGACTATAGACTAGGACTATAGACTAGACTATAGACTAGACTATAGACTAGACTATAGACTAGACTAGGACTAGACTATAGACTAGACATAGACTAGACTATAGACTAGACTATAGACTAGACTAAATAGACTATAGACTAGGACTATAGACTAGACTATAGACTAGACTATAGACTAGACTATAGACTAGACTATAGACTAGACTAGAGACTAGACTATAGACTAGACTATAGACTAGACTATAGACTAGACTATAGACTAGACTATAGACTAGACTATAGACTAGACTATAGACTAGACTAGGGACTAGACTATAGACTAGACTATAGACTAGACTATAGACTAGACTATAGACTAGACTATAGACTAGACTATAGACTAGACTATAGACTAGACTAAAGACTAGACTATAGACTAGACTATAGACTAGACTATAGACTAGACTATAGACTAGACTATAGACTAGACTATAGACTAGACTATAGACTAGACTATAGACTAGACTATAGACTAGACTATAGACTAGACTATAGACTAGACTATAGACTAGACTATAGACTAGACTATAGACTAGACTAGACTATAGACTAGACTATAGACTAGACTAGACTAGACTATAGACTAGACTATAGACTAGACTATAGACTAGACTATAGACTGGACTAGATAGACTAGACTATAGACTAGACTATAGACTAGACTATAGACTAGACTATAGACTAGACTATGACTAGACTATAGACTAGACTATAGACTAGACTATAGACTAGACTATAGACTAGACTATAGACTAGACTATAGACTAGACTATAGACTAGACTAAAGACTAGACTATAGACTAGACTATAGACTAGACTATAGACTAGACTATAGACTAGACTATAGACTAGACTATAGACTAGACTATAGACTAGACTATAGACTAGACTATAGACTAGACTATAGACTAGACTATAGACTAGACTATAGACTAGACTATAGACTAGACTATAGACTAGACTATAGACTAGACTATAGACTAGACTATAGACTAGACTATAGACTAGACTATAGACTAGACTATAGACTAGACTATAGACTAGACTATAGACTAGACTATAGACTAGACTATAGACTAGACTATAGACTAGACTATAGACTAGACTATAGACTAGACTATAGACTAGACTATAGACTAGACTATAGACTATAGACTAGACTATAGACTAGACTATAGACTAGACTATACGACTAGACTATAGACTAGACTATAGACTAGACTAGACTAGACTATAGACTAGACTACCTAGACCTATAGACCTTAGACTATAGACTAGACTATAGACGAGACTATAGATTAGACTACTAGACTAGACTATAAGACCTAGACTATAGACTAGACTATAGACTATAACTTAGCTAACTAGACCTATAGACTTAGACTATAACCTAGACTATGACTAGACGATAACTAGACTATAGACTACTATAGACTAGAACTATAGACAGACTAGACTATAGACTAGACTATAGACTAGACTATAGACTAGACTATGGACTAGACTATAGACTAGACTAGAGACTAGACTATAGACTAGACTATAGATTAGACTATAGACTAGACATACTAGACTAAGACTAGGCTTAGACCTAATAGCTAACTAGACTAGACATAGACGAGACTAGAGACTATATGACTAGACTATAGACTAGACTCTATAGACTAGACTAGATTATAGACTAAGACTATAGACTAGACTATAGACTAGACTATAGACGAAACTAATAGACTAGACTATAGACTAGACTATAGACTAGACTATAGACTAGACTACTAGACTAGACTAACTAGACTTAGACTATAGACTAACTATAGACTAGACTATACACTAGACTATAGACTAGACTATAGACTATCGACTATAGACTAGACTATAGACTAGACTAATAGACTAGACTAATAGACTAGACTATAGACTAGACTATAGACTAGACTATAGACTAGACTATAGACTAGACTATAGACTAGACTATAGACTAGACTATAGCTAGACTATAGACTAGACTATAGACTAGACTAGACTATATACTAGACTAACGATAGCTAGACTATAGACTAGACTATAGACAGACTATAGACTAGACTATAGATTAGACTAATAGACTAGACTATAGACTAGACTATAGACTAGACTATAGACTAGACTATAGACTAGACTATAGACTAGACTAATAGACTAGACTATAGACTAGACTATAGACTAGACTATAGACTAGACTATAGACTAGACTATAGACTAGACTATAGACTAACTAGACTATAGACTAGACTATAGACTAGACTAGACTATAGACTAGACTATAGCCTAGACTATAGACTAGACTATAGACTAGACTATAGACTAGACTATAGATTAGACTATAGAACTACTAGACTATAGACTAGACTATAGACTACTTTAGACTAGACTATAGGCTAGACTATAGACTAGACTATAGACTAGACTATAGACTAGACTATGGACTAGACTATAGACTAGACTATAGACTAGACTATAGACTAATCTAGACTAGACTATAGACTAGACTATAGACTATACTAGAGACTAGACTATAGACTAGACTATAGACAGACTATAGACTAGACTATAGACTAGACTATAGACTAGACTAGACTATAGACTACTACTATAGACTAGACTATAGACTACTACTATAGCCTAGACTATAGACTAGACTATAGACTAGACTATAGACTAGACTATAGATTAGACTATAGACTAGACTATAGACTAGACTATACACTAGACTATAGACTAGACTATAGACTAACTATAGACTAGACTATACTAGACTATAGACTAGACTATAGACTAGACTATAGACTAGACTATAGACTAGACTATAGACTAGACTAGACTAGACTATAGACTAGACTATAGACTAGACTATAGACTAGACTATAGACTAGACTAGACTAGACTATAGACTAGACTATAGACTAGACTATAGACTAGACTATAGACTAGACTATAGACTAGACTATAGACTAGACTATAGACTAGACTATAGACTAGACTATAGACTAGACTATAGACTAGACTATAGACTAGACTATGACTAGACTAGACTAGACTATAGACTAGACTATAGACTAGACTATAGACTAGACTATAGACTAGACTATAGATAGACTATAGACTAGACTATAGACTAGACTATAGACTATACTAGACTAGACTATAGACTAGACTATAGACTAGACTATAGACTAGACTATAGACTAGACTAGACTAGACTATAGACTAGACTATAGACTAGACTATAGACTAGACTATAGACTAGACTATAGACTAGACTATAGACTAGACTATATCGACTATAGACTAGACTATAGACTACTATAGACTAGACTATAGACTAGACTATAGACTAGACTATAGACTAGACTATAGACTAGACTATAGACTAGACTATAGACTAGACTATAGACTAGACTAGACTAGACTATAGACTAGACTATAGACTAGACTATAGACTAGACTATAGACTAGACTATAGACTAGACTATAGACTAGACTATAGACTAGACTATAGACTAGACTATAGACTAGACTATAGACTAGACTATACTAGACTATAACTAGACTATAGACTACTATAGACTAGACTATAGACTAGACTATAGACTAGACTATAGACTAGACTATAGACTAGACTATAGACTAGACTATAGACTAGACTATAGACTAGACTATAGACTAGACTATAGACTAGACTATAGACTAGACTATAGACTAGACTATAGACTAGACTATAGACTAGACTATAGACTAGACTATAGACTAGACTATAGACTAGACTATAGACTAGACTATAGCTAGACTATAGACTAGACTATAGACTAGACTATAGACTAGACTATAGACTAGACTATAGACTAGACTTAGACTAGACTATAGACTAGACTATAGACTAGACTATAGACTAGACTATAGACTAGACTATAGACTAGACTATAGACTAGACTATAGACTAGACTATAGACTAGACTATAGACTAGACTATAGACTAGACTATAGACTAGACTATAGACTAGACTATAGACTAGACTATGACTAGACTATAGACTAGACTATAGACTAGACTATAGACTAGACTATAGACTAGACTATAGACTAGACTATAGACTAGACTATAGACTAGACTATAGACTAGACTATAGACTAGACTATAGACTAGACTATAGACTAGACTATAGACTAGACTGTAGACAAGACTATAGACTAGACTATAGATTAGACTATAGACTAGACTATAGACTAGACTATAGACTAGACTATAGACTAGACTATAGACTATAGACTAGACTATAGACTAGACTATAGACTAGACTATAGACTAGACTATAGACTAGACTATAGACTAGACTATAGACTAGACTATAGACTAGACTATAGACTAGACTATAGACTAGACTATAGACTAGACTATAGACTAGACTATAGAAAGACTATAGACTAGACTATAGACTAGACTATAGACTAGACTATAGACTAGACTATAGACTAGACTATAGACTAGACTATAGACTAGACTATAGACTAGACTATAGACTAGACTATAGACTAGACTATAGACTAGACTATAGACTAGACTATAGACTAACTAGACTAGACTCTAGACTAATAGACTAGACTATAGACTAGACTATAGACTAGACTATAGACTAGACTATAGACTAGACTTAGACTAGACTATATACTAGACTATAGACTAGACTATAGACTAACTATAGACTAGACTATAGACTAGACTATAGACTAGACTAATAGACTATACTAGACTAGACTATAGACTAGACTATAGACTAGACTATAGACTATGACTATAGACTAGACTATAGACTAGACTAGACTAGACTAATAGACATAGACTAGACTATAGACTAGACTATAGACAGACTATAGACTAGACTATAGACTAGACTATAGACTAGACTATAGACTAGACTATAGACTAGACTATAGACTATACTAGACTAGACTATAGACTAGACTATAGACTAACTATAGACTAGACTAGACTAGACTATAGACTAGACTATAGACTAGACTAGACTAGACTATAGACTAGACTATAGACTAGACTATAGACTAGACTATAGACTAGACTATAGACTAGACTATAGACTAGCTATAGACTAGACTATAACTAGACTAGACTACTATAGACTAGACTATAGACTAGACTATATACTAGACTATAGACTAGACTAGACTAGACTATAGACTAGACTATAGACTAGACTATAGACTAGACTATAGACTAGACTATAGACTAGACTATAGACTAGACTTAGACTAACTATAGACTAGACTATATACTAGACTATAGCTATAGACTAGACTATAGACTAGACTATAGACTAGACTATAGACTAGACTATGACTAGACTATAGACTAGACTATAGACTAGACTATAGACTAGACTATAGACTAGACTATAGACTAGACTATAGACTAGACTATAGACTAGACTATAGACTAGACTATAGACTAGACTATAGACTAGACTATAGACTAGACTATAGACTAGACTATAGACTAGACTATAGACTAGACTATAGACTAGACTATAGACTAGACTGTATACTAGACTATAGACTAACTATAGACTAGACTATAGTCTAGACTTGACTACAGACCAGACTATAGACTAAGTTAGGCTAGTCTATAGGCTAGACTTGACTACAGACCAGACAATTGACTAGGCTATAGCCTAGTCTATAGACAAGACTTGAGTACATACCAGACTATATACTATGCTATAGACTCTTTAATTAAATTCAACCCACACTAAACAACTAAATCAAATTGTTTTAAATGCCGACAAAAAATCTATATTTTATTTAATAAAATTTCTACTTCACTCTCAACTAGCTTCATAAATATCCCATTGAGATTTGTATTTGTCTAAACTAGAGTAAATTCGTTACATATCCTTTGTGCTAGTGTAGAAGAAAAAAGGATTGATAATGCCTGACATGTCTATCAATACAATTGTTATTATTTATGCTAAACGTCAAGAATTCTTACGTATGCATAGCTATAGAAAAAAATAAAGAATGAAAAACGCTTTAATCAAATATTTCACGGGGAATATTATATTACGAAAAATTTTCTATGAATAACTAATGTAATAACAAGTATTTCTTTTCGCACAACAATTTAAAGCATAATTTAAGGTGGTTGTAGTTAAAAAACGTAAGTTTGTTGGTTATAAGTGTAGGCAGAGGGTTTGGGGGAAGAATTTCTGTAAATAAATATTTATTTATATAATAAATATTTTAAATAAATATTTGTCTAACAAGTGAAGAAAAAGGTTTTTTGAAAGGTGAAATTTTTCATATATTTTACTGACATAAATATGTGTTTACGGCCTTAAGTTATGCTGCTAGAAAATGAATGTTGTTGAAAAAAAAATAAGTAGGCAATGTTTGTTGTTTAAGATTTAAAAACTTAAAGTAGACTTTGTATTCATTATATTAAATATGATGAGGTCTTAAACATATTCTTTGAAATGTTATATTGTGTTTTTTAGTATTTTTATAAAAAAATATGGTTTTGTTAGAATTACATTTTTTCACATAAAAAATAATATAATAATAAATTATTTTTTAAACTTTAAAATGTCAAAACAGTCTTGAAAATGATTTAAGGATGTCAAATTTATCAATAAAGAAAAGGGATACATGTGGGCGATATTTATGACTAAGGTATATAAGACACCGATGTAAGATTTGAATTTTAAGATTCTAATATTGTGCGCCTTAAATCAATTGCCTGTCTTGATTTTTACTTTCGAGAAAATAACCAATTCATTGTGATAAACTTTTCCTTTTTATGCGTATAGAATTTTTGAGTG